>NW_026778993.1:300000-490000 GCF_030144855.1 Hypanus sabinus
ACGTTCGGTGGCTGACAGACCGGTTTCTCGTTCGTGCGGCCTTCTGGGTAAAGCGGCAGCCATGCGTGACTCTGCCAGCGTTGTCCCTACAGTCGGAGGAAATGAGAGCGAATGTCTCTCTCAAACTCTGCCGAGGTCCAGCTGTATACATGTAAGGATTAGTAATTTGGAACAAAAATATATTTTCTAGTTAATCTTGGATGAAAAGCCTGCCTTCCAATCAATTAAATTGTCAATTAGTGCTGTATGGCAAAAAAAATCCTTCCGTCAGATTTATTTCCCGCTGGGTAAGTAACCCCTTTGTCCTCGAGGACAAGTGACTTGTGGCTTTCACATCACAAAAGTGCCACATTCCAATGAGAATAACTGCTGCCCTCCCATTCAGGATTGCTGGCATTGACATTAATGGATTCATCACTATCAATCAGCTGGGGTGGGGATCCGAGTAATTAGGTAATCTCTGGGATTCTATATGTTGTGACAAGTGATCTTGGTAGTGTTGTGGAGCATGGCCAGGACTTGAAATAATCCCAAAGGACAGAGACAAATTGAGCCAAGTCATAGGTTGATTGAACGCAGAAACATCCTCATACAGACAGGAATACAGAGAATTTAATGGTCAGCCAGGATAACTGATCCATGCCTTGTTAGAAGATGAGGAGTTCATATAGAGACAGAAATCCACAGTGTAATTACAATTTCCCTACCACATAGCCCATGTACCTATCTAAAAGTCTCTGAAAAGTTCCTATTGTACCCACCCTTTGTGTGAAAAACATACCTCTGACATCACCCTTGTACCTACTTCCAAGCACCATAAAACTATGCCCCCCACCCATCTCAGCCATTTCACTCTTGGGAAAAAGCTTCTTGCTATCCACACGATCAATGCCCCTCATCATCTTATTCACCTCTATCAGGTCACCTCTCATCTTCCTTCGCTCCGAAGTTCACTCAACCTATTCACATGAGGCATATTCTTCAATCCATGCAACATCCTTGTAAATCTCCTCTGCACTCTGTCTATAGTATCCACATCCTTCCTGTATTGAGGGGACCAGAACTGAACACAGTACCAAAGGTGAGGTCTAACTCAGTCCTTATATCTGTAAATCTCCTCTGCCCTCTGTCTATAGTATCCACATCCTTTCTGTATTGAGGGACCAGAACTGAACACGGTACCAAAAGTCAGGTCTAACTCAGTCCTTATATCTGTAAATCTCCTCTGCCCTCTGTCTCTAGTATCCACGTCCTTCCTGTATTGAGGGGACCAGAACTGAACACAGTACCAAAAGTGAGGTCTAACTAAGGCCTTATATCTGTAAAGTTACCTCTGGCATTTGAACTCGGTCCCATTGTTGATGAAGGCCTTCTTAACTACACTGTCAACCTGCCCAGCAGCTTTGTGTGCACGATTGAGACGGACCCCAAGATCTCACTGATCCTCCACCCTGCCAAGAGTCCTAACATTATTGTTGTATTCTGTCTTCAAATGTCACCTACTGAAAGGAACCACTGGGTTGAACTCCATCTGTCACTTCCCAGCCCAGTTCTGCATCCTATTGATGTCCGGCTGTAACCTCCAGACTATCCACAACAACCCCAACATTTGTGTAATCGACAAACTTACAAACCCACCCTTCTAGAAACATAGGAAACTACAACAAGATACAGGCCTTTCGGCCCACTTAGCCCTCTATTTTACTAAGCTCCATGTACCTATCCAAAAGTCTCTTAAAAGACACTATCATATCTGCCTCCACCACCGTTGCCAGCAGCCCATTCCACTCACTCACCACTCTCTGAGTAAAAGACTTACGACTGACAACTCCTCTGTACCTACTCCCCAGCACCTTAGACCTGTGTCCTCTTGTGGCAACCATTTCCGACCTGGGAAAAAGCCTCTGACTATCCACACTATCATGCCTCTCATCATCTTATACACTACTTCCTCATCAAGGTCATTTGTAAAAGTTACAAAGAGGAGGGGTCCCGGAAAAGATCCCTGCTGAACAGCACTGGTCACCGTCCTTCATACAGCATCTACATCCACCCTTTGCCTTCTGTGGGCAAGCCAATTCTGGATCCACAAAGCAAGGTCACCTTGGATCCTTGCCTCATTCATTTCTCAATGAGCTTTGCTTGAGGAACCCTATCAAAAGTCTTACTGAAAGCCACGTCCACTACATCCAATGCTCTACCTTCATCACTGTGCTTTGTTGCATCTTCAAAGAATTCAATCCGGTTCGGAAGGCATGACCTGCCCTTAACAAAGCCATGCTGACTATCCGTGATCGGATTATGTCTCTCCAAATGTTTGAAGTCCTGCCTCCCCGGATCTTCTCCAACCACTTGCCCACCACTGAAGCAAGACTTCATAAGACCATAAGATACAGGAGCAGAAGTAGGCCATTTGGCCCATCGAGACTGCACCACCATTCAATCATGGGCTGATCCAATTCTTCCAGTCATCCGCATTCCCCTGCTTTCACTCAATACCCTTCGATGCCCTGGCTAATCAAGAAACTATCTATCTCTGCCTTAAAAACACCCAATGACTAGGCCTCCACAGCCACTTGTGGCAACAAATTCCACAGATTTACAACCCTCAGACTAAAGTAATTTCTCCGCATCTCAGTTCCGAAAGGTCGTCCTTCAATCCTGAAGTCGTGCCCTCTTGTCCTAGACTCCCCTACCATGGGAAATAACTTTTCCATATCTCATCTGTTCAGGCCTTTTAATGTTCGGAGTGTTTCTATGAGAACTCCGTCATTCTCCTGAACTCCAGGGAATACAGCTCAAGAGCTGCCGGACGTTCCTCATGCGGTAACTGTTACGAACACAAAAGTCTCAGCAGCAGTGGAATGCCTGGAGTCTGGTTTTGCTGTTAACAAAACGCTATTTTATTAGTAACTACGTCATTTAGTAACTTAAACCAGGTAAATCAAGAGGTAATGCTGTTATGCATATATAGGTATAAATGCATAAATCCCCGAACTTCTTCAAGCTTAGGTGGTAAATGATACAGTCTTACGATGGTGTGGTAAGGAAATTCAATTTGGTCCACGGGATTGAAGTGAGAGAGAGAGAGAGAGATGTGTAATCCAAGTAAACAGATGTTGTCAATCCTCCTCGATGTCCTCCAAATCTTCCAAGTTAGCCAAACGTGACCAGCTTAAGAGCGCCATCTTCAAGTGATAATCTACCAACCCAGGCAAGGGTTAGACACACCGGTAGATTCCACAGGGTTGTCCTCAAACGCACTAATAATCATGGGTCGATTCTTCTAATCGATCCTCAGCCCCATCCTTGTGGGCACTTAAAAATTCAGTGGCAATTACGCCACCAACCTTTGTGCATCTGCGTGTACCACGAAAGAGACAGTTACACTTGTTTAAATGCTGGTGTACTGAACAACAGCTGTGTATCATGTAGTGTTCTCGTTCTTTCCCTCTCTCTCTCTCTCTCCCCTTTCCCCCTCTCTCTCCCCCCTCACTCCCTCTACTTGCACTGAACTTCTCTCTCTCTCTTACAGTCATGATTCTTAAAGGCACAGTCCATAATGAATAAAACTTAAGATTTCATCGCAATAACCATTTCATACCTGGGATCATTCTCGTGAATCTTCGCTGAGCATTCACCCAAAGTGAGGAGCCCAATCCTGTACACAATACTCCAAGTGTGGTCTCCCGAGTGCCTTATAAAGCCACAACATCACATCACTGCTCTTATATCCTATACCTCTAGAATTTTGCCTTATTCACAACCGGCTCAACCTGGAGGTTCACCTTTAGTGCATCTAGCACAAGGATTCCCAAGTCTCTTTGCATTTCTGCATTTTGAATTCTCTCCCCATTGAAATCATAGTCTGTCCATTTATTTCTTCCACCAAAGTGCATGACCACACACTTTCCAACATCGTATTACATTTACCACTTCTTTGCTATTCCCCTAAACTATCTATGTCTCTTTGCAGGCTCTCTGTTTCCTCAACACTACCCGCTCCTCCACCTATCTTTTTATCATCGGCAAATTTAGCCATAAATCCTTTCATATCATAGTCAAAATCATTGACATGTATCGTAAAAAGCAGTGGTCCCAACTCTGACCCCTGTGGAACTCCACTGGTAACAGAAGCCAGCCAGAATAGGATCCCTTTATTCCCACTCTCTGTTTTCTGCCGACCAGCCAATGCTCCACCCACTTTAATAACTTCCCTGTCATACCATGGGCTTTTATCTTGCTAAACAGCCTCATGTGCAGCACATTGTCAAAGGCCTTCTGAACATCCAAGTACACCACGTCTACTGCATCTCCTTTGTCTACCCTGCTTGTAATTTCCTCAAAGAATTGCAGTAGTTTTGTCAGGCAGGATTTTCCTTTCAAGAAACCATGCTGGCTTTGGCCTATCTTGTCATGTGCCTCCAGGTACTCCATAATCTCATCCCTAACAATCGATTCCATCAACTGCCAACCATTGATGTCATGCTAACAGGTCTATAGTTCCCTTTCTGTTGCCTCTGACCCTTCTTAAATAGCGGAGTAACATTTGCTATTTTCCAGTCATCTGGTACAATGCCAGAATTTATTGATTCTTCAAAGATCATTGTTAATGCCTCCACAATCTTTCCAGCTATTTTCTTCAGAACCGGAGGGTGCATTGCATCAGGTCCTGGAGATTTACCCACCCTCAGACCATTAAACTTCCAGAGCACCTTCTGAGTCGTAATTGTCACTGCACAAACTTCACTTCCCTGATACCCTTGAATGTCTGCTACGCATTCAGTTCCTCTTACTTCTCAGCAACTCTCATTACAATAAGTCCAGCGATATATTGTATTGGTCCTAAATCTACCCTCGACTCTTTTTACCCTTTATATATATATGTATATTTAAAAAAGCTTTCAGTATCTTCTTTGATATTAGTCACCAGCTTACTCTCATAATTCATCTTTTCCTTCCGAATGACCTTCTGAGTTTTCTTTTGCAAGTTTTAAAAAGCTGGTGAAGCTGTCTTCCCACTAGCTCGAACTTCCTTGTTTGCCCTCTCTTTTGCTTTTACTTTGGCTCTGACTTCACTTGTCAGCCACAGTAGTGTCCTTCTTCCCTTTGAAAATTTCTTCTTATTTGGAATATATCTGTCTTGTATTTCCCTCATTATTTGCAGAAAATCCACCCATTCTGCTCTGCTGTCCTTCCTGCAAATGTCCCTTTTCAGTCGACTTCAGCCAGTTCCCCTCTCATCCATTGCAATTTCCTTTATTCCACTGAAATACTGACACATTGGTTTTATTTTTTCCCTCTCAAATTTCAATGTGAATTTGATCATATTGGGATCACCCAGTCCAGCATAGCCGATCCCCTCGTGGGCTCAACAACCAGCTGTTCTAAAAAGCAATCCCTTAGATATTCTACAAATTCTTTCTCTCGAGGTCCTCCCAATTCACTTTCATGTTAAAATTGCCAATGATTATCAATGTTATCATTGCCTTTCTGACAGGCCTTTTCTATCTCCTGCTGTAATTTGTAATCCACATCCCGACTGCTGTATGGAGATCTGTATACAACTGCCACTCCCCTCCCCATTTCGTAACTCAACCCGTAGAGACTCATGACCCCATCATGTGGATAGGGTGGTGAAGAAAGCTTTTGTTATGCTGGCCTTTATAAATCAGAGCATTGAGTATAGGAGTTGGGATGTAATGGTAAAACTGTACATGGCATTCGTAAGGCTGAATTTGGAGTATTGTGTACAGTTCCGGTCACTGATTTATAGGAACGATATCAACAAAATAGAGAGCGTACAGAGAAGATTTACTAGAATGTTACCTGGGTTTCAGCACCTAAGTCATAGGGAAAGGCTGAACAAGTTAGGTCTTTATTCTTTGGAGCATTGAAGGTTGAGGGGGGATTTGATAGAGGTATTTAAAATAATGAGGGGGATATATTGAGTTGACGTGGATAGGCTTTTTCCATTGTGAATAGGGGAGATTCAAACAAGTGGACATGATTTGAGAGTTGGGGGCAAAAGCTTAAGGAGGGAAATTCTTTACTCAGAGAGTGGTAGCTGTATGGAATGAGCTTCCAGTAGAAGTGGTAGAGGTAGGTTCGGTATTGTCATTTAAGGTAAAATTGGATAGGTATATGGACAGGAAAGGAATGGAGGGTTATGGGCTGAGTGCGGGCCAGTCGGACTAGGTGAGTGTAAGCGTTCGCATGGACTAGAAGGGCCAAGATGGCCTGTTTCCATGCTGTAATTGTTATATGGTTAGACGGTCACACCTTACAATCCTATGTCATCTCTTTCCAATGATTTAATATTTTTTTATCCAGACAGCCACACCAACATCTCTGCCCAGTCACCTATCATTCTGATACACCGTGTATTCTTGGACATTCAACTCCCATCGGCAGCCACCTTTTATCCAAGTTTCAGAGATTGACCAATTTGCCAATTTGCAGCTGAATTTCAAGATCGTCCATTTTAATCCTCATGCTCTGAACATTCAAATAACTCTCTCAGCCCAGGATTTGTTGCTTTCTATTTTCACTGCCCCACATCTCTGTTGCCCTGTTGCACACTATCTTCGATTTATTTCTGTTTCCCGTTTCCTCAGCCCCATCACTCTGATTCCCATCCCCACGCCAAATCAGTTTAAACCCTCCCTAACAGCTCTATTAAATGTGCTGGCTAGGATATTGGACCCCTTTGGGTTCAGGTGTAACCCGTCCTTTTTGTACAGGTCATACCTCCCCCAGAGGAGATCCCAATGATCCAGGAATCTAAAGCCCTGCCCCCTACACCAGTCCCTCAGCCACACATTAATATACCTAATCATGCTAGTATTGCTCTCACCAGCACGTGGCACAGGCAGCAATCCCGAGGTTACTACCCTAGATGTCCTGCCTTTCAGCTTCCTACCGAACTCCCTGAATTCTCTCCTCACGCCCTCCTCTCTTTGTCTACCTGTGTCATATATACCAACGTGTACCAAGACTTCTGGCTGGTCACCCGCTCCCTTCAGAATACCTTGCACCCGATCTGAGAGATCCCGTACCCTGGCACCTGGGAGGCAACACACCACACACGTATCTCTATCAGGCGTGCAGAACCTCCTGTCCATTTCCCTCACTATTGAATCCTATGACTACTGCATTCCTCAACTTCCTCTTTCCCTTCTGCCCCACGGAACCAGGCTCAGTGCCAGAGACCCGATCGTCGTGGTCGTCCTCTGTCAGGTCATCCCCTCAACCGCATCCAAAGTGAGGTAACAATTACTGAGGGAGATGGCCACTGGGGCACTCTCCACTCACTGGTCTATAATTCCTGGGTTCCCTCTACTCCATTCCCTAACAAGGGGACAAGGTCTTCCAATCCTCTGGCACATCTCCCTTCCTGAGTGGTAATACAAAGGTCATCGCCAGAGGCTCAACAATCTCCTCCCTCGCTTCCCACTGTATATCTCAGGTTGTGTTGCTCCAGCTTGAGTTGAATTGGGTAAAATTGTGATTCCAGCGCTCACATTCAGAGGAGATCTTACAGAAACATGTAAAGTTATGAAAGGGGTAGATAAGCCAGAGGCAGGAAAGTTGCTTCCACTGGTAGGTGAGGCTTAGTACGAGAGGACATTGCCTCAAGATTGGGGGATGTGGGACGGAGATGAGGAGGAACTGCTTTTCCCTGAGGGTGGTGAACCTGTGGATTTCTCTGCCTAATGAAGCAGTGAAGGCGACCTCAGTAAATGTGTTTGAGATAAGGTCGGATGGATATTGTCCTTCTCCCATTGATGTATTTTGCATTGTTGTTGATCCAGTTGGAGTTGTATCTGTGTCTGAAGGGAAATTTTCTTTTGTAACTCCGTGTTATCCACAGGAACCGGGGTGCTGAGAACACACCAGCATTTGTTCACTGGAGATCAGTTCTTCAACTCATTGATTGTACAAGGGATTCAAACATTTGACTGTCTGAATTGCCAGATGATTGATCGCAGTGAGATATCATTCTCCTTCTCTCAGTGTGGGAAGGGATTCACTCACAGCCTACCCGCAGACACGCCAGTGAGTTCACAGTGGGGAGAGGCCATTCACCTGCTCTGTGTGAGGGAGGGGAACTACTCAGTCAACCAGCCTGAAGATACATCAGCAAGTTCACACCACAGTGAGATGCTCCACCTGTTCTGACAGCGGGAAGCAATTCATTCTGTCATTGATGCTGAAGATATATCCAAAAATTCACCAGTGAGGAGACGTTTCTCAGAGTGCAGGAAGGCACTGACACCATCAACCACACTACAGAGACACCAGCAAATTCACATGGTGCCATGGCCTTTCCCCACCTCTGAATGTCGAAACAGATTCATTTAGTCATCTCAAATGAACGAACGTCACCAGTTCACACTGAGAAGATGCCGCTCACCTGCTCAGACTGTGGGAAGGAGTTCACTTCATCATCTCAACTGAAGGTACATCGGCGAGTTCACACTGGGGAGAGGCCGTTCACCTGCTCAGAATGTGGAGAGGCATTCACTCGGTCATCTCACCTACTGAGACACCAGCTGGTTCACACTGGGGAGAAACCGTTCAGCTGCTCAGAATGTGGGAAGGCATTCACTCGGTCATCTCAACTACAGGAACATCAGCAAACTCACACTGGGGAGAAACCGTTCAGCTGCTCAGAATGTGGGAAGGGATTCACTCGGTCATCTGACCTGAAGGTACATCAGCAAGTTCATTCTGGGGTGAGTCCGTTCACCTGCTCTGAATGTGGGAAAGGTTTCATGCACTCATCCAAACTACGGAGACACTTGCTGGTTCACACTGGGGAGAGGCCATTCACCTGCTCTGAGTGTGGGAAGGGATTCACTCAGTCATCCAAACTACAGACACACTGGCTGGTTCACACTGGGGAGAAACCGTTTGCCTGCTCAGTATGTGAGAAAGGATTCACACGGTCATCTCAACTGAAGGAACATCAGCGAGTTCACACTGGGGAGAAACCGTTCACCTGCTCAGACTGTGGGAAGGAGTTCGCTCGTGCAGCTCAGCTGAGCGTCCATCAACGATTTCACACCGGGGAGAAACCGTTCAGCTGCTCTGAATGTGGGAAGAGATTCACTCTGTCATCTGACTTGAAAGTACATCAGCGAGTTCACACTGGGGAGAGGCCATTCACCTGCTCGGACTGTAGGAAGCGATTCATTCGGTCATCTCAACTGAACACACATCAGTGCTTTCACACTGGGGAGAAACCGTTCATTTGCTCAGACTGTGGGAAAAGATTCACTCTGTCATTTCGTCTACTGAGGCACCAGTTAGTTCACACTGGGGAGAAACCGTTCATCTGCTCAGACTGTGGAAAGGAGTTCGCTCGATCATCTGGCTTGAAAATACATCAGCGAGTTCACACTGGGGAGAGGCCATTCACCTGCTCAGACTGTGGAAAGGAGTTTGCTGGGTCATCGGATTTGAAAATACATCTGCGAGTTCACATTGGGGAGAGGCCGTTCACCTGCTCTGTGTGTGGGAAGGGATTCACTCACTCATCCACCCTACAGAGACACCAGCTGGTTCACACTGGGGAGAGGCCATTCACTTGTTCTGAATGTGGGAAGGGATTCACTCAGTCATCCAACCTTTTGTCACACCAGCGAATCCACACTGGGGAGAGGCCGTTCACCTGCTCAGATTGTGGGAAGGCATTCGCTCACTCATCCACCCTTTTGTCACACCAGCGAATCCACACTGGGGAGAGGCCATTCACCTGCCCTGAATGTGGGAAGGGATTCACTCGGTCATCCAAGCTACAGAGACACCAGTTAGTTCATACTGGGGAGAAACCATTCACTTTCTCAGATTGTGGGAAGGGATTCACTTAGTCATCTGACTTGAAGCTACATCAGCGAGTTCACACTGGGGACAGACCGTCAGACTATAAGACTTAAGACCAGAAGGGGGCTGTTTACCCCATTGAGTCTGTTCTGTCATTTAATCATGGCTGATCCAAATTTGCTCTCTGCTCCAATCTCCTGTCTTGTCCCTGTATCCCTTCATGCCCGGATCAATCAAGGTTCTGTCCACCTCTGCCCTAAATGTACATAAAGAATTGGCCTCCACAGCTGCCTGTGGCACGGAATTCCCCAGATTCACCACTCTCAGTCCGTTCTCTGTCATCTCCGTTCTAAAAGGACACCCCTCTATTCTGAAGCTCTGTTCCCTGGTCGTAGACTTTTCCACCACAGGAAACATCCTTTCCACATCCACTCATATCAAGCCCTTCCACAGTTTGATAAGTTTCCATGAGATCAGCCCTAATTCCTCTGCTGATACAGGCTCAGGCCCATTGAACGCTCTTCATATGACAATCCATTCAATCCTGGAATCTGTTTTTGTGAACATACTTTGAACCGTTTCGGCACATCCTTTCCAAGATCAGGGGCCCAGACCTGTCCTCCAAGTGAGGCCTCACCAGTGATGACCAACTTCCCAAATTACATCCTCGCTGATATATTGTAGATCTCTCGAAATGAATGCTGACGTTGCGTTTGCCTTCCACACCACAGACTCGACCTGCAAATTAACCTTCAGGGAATCCTGAACATGGACTCCCCGTGTCCCTTTGCACCTCAGTTGTTTGGTATTTTCTGTCCATTTCAAAGAAGTTAACACTTTCATTTCTTCTACCAAAATGCATGAACATACACTTCCCAGCACTGTATTCCATCTGCTGTTTTTTTTCCCATTCTCTAAATCTATCTCAGTCCTTCTGTACCCTCTCTCCCTAAAACTACCTGCCCCTCCTCATGTCTTTATATCGTCTGCAAACCTTGTAACAAAGCCAACAATTCTGTCTTCCAAACTATTGGAATATAACAAAAATCACCAGTCCGAACACAGAGCCCTGAGGAACACCACTAGTAACTGGCAGCCAACCAGAGTTGGCTCCCTTTATTCCCAGTCTTTGCCTCCTACCATTTAGCTTGTCATGGTCCGGTCCGTGACGTCTGCGTTCCGGTTCACGGTCCGGTCCGTGGACTCTGGACTCCGGGCTGTCCATTGTTTCATTTGGGCTTAATCACAGGCACCTGATTCTCAAATTGGGGCTGGAATATCAGTGGCCCTGGGTTCGAGAGTAGGTTCGGGTTGGTCTTGTCAGTATCCTGTCCTCGCCACTGTGGGGTAGGTCAGGCCGTCTTTCCCATTGCCCTGCGGTTGATTCTGTCCCTCCCTGTCCTCGCCTCCGTTGGGTAAGACAGGCCGGCTTTGCCGTTACCCTTCCCTGGACTGTTCCCTTCCCTTCCCTTCCATCCCTTCCCCTTCTTTCAGCAACCCACGCCTGAAGCCTTGCCTGCGTCATCACCTGCATCATCGCCTGAATCACCATCAAGTTTAACCGCTGGAGTGAGACTGGAGCCTTGTCATGCCAACAGAAGGAACTGTCTATCGGTGAGATTAGAATTGTCTCTTTGTGTCCCCGTGTTTAGTGTCTGTGTATGAGTCCCGGCCCTACGTCCTGTCCCCAAGGGGGGGGGGGGGTCCTGACTCTGTGTAAAGCCCCGGCCCTACGTCCTGTCCCCAAGGAGGGGTCCTGACTCTATGTAAAGCCCCGGCTCTACTTCCTGTCCCCAAGGAGGGGTCCTGGCTCTATGTAAAGCCCTGGCCCTACGTCCTGTCCCCAAGGAGGGGTCCTGACTCTATGTCAAGCCCCGGCCCAACGTCCTGTCCCCAAGGAGGGGCCCTGGCTCTGTGTTCTGTGTTCCTGTGCTCGAGTCCAAGGCTCAGTAGGAAGACTGTTTGTCGCTACTCGAGTGGACTGCCGTTGTTTGTCGTTCCGTGTCCAAGTCCTGTCCAAGTCTCAGGCTCCGAGTCAAGTCCAGTCCGGGTCAAAGTCTCCGCGGAAGTTTCCAGTACATGTTCGAGGCTCTGAGGACGTTCCCAGTCCTGTTACCTTGCCACGTCCAGTCCTCGTCTGGATCCGGAGTCCGAGCCCGAGTCAAGACCCAGGTTCCGGGTCCCTGTCCAGTCTCTGTCTTGGAATCCTTGTCCAGACTCCTAGTTCCCAGATCTTAGTTCCTCGTCCAGGCCTCACCTTCCTACTCTTGTCCTAGCCCATGCCCTTTCACCTAGTGTTGTCCAGGGCCTGTGTCATGTGCAGTGTCGTTTCTTCCCCACTTCTTTCCTGATACACCTAGTCCTCTCCCTAGCACTTCAGTGTCTGTGTCTTGCATTTGGGTCCGTTCCCAACGCCCACCTTATGGCACAGCCACTGTTTAATCCATGCTGGAATCTCCACTGTGATACCATGGGTTTATTCAACAGCCTAGTGTGGTGCACCTTGTCAAAGGCCTTCTGAAAATCCATTCGGGTTCTTCATTCGGGTTGCTTTTCCAGCAGGAGTTTCACTTGAGGAAACCAATTCTCCTTTGTTGATCCTGCTTGTTGCTTCTTCCAAGAATGCCAACAGATTTGTCAGGCAAGACTTTCCCTTCATGAAACTTTGCTGACTTTAGAGAAATTGAAGGCTCGAAGAAAAATAGAGGGCTATGGGTAACCCTAGGTAATTTCTGAGGTAAGGGTATGTTTGGCGCAGCTTTGTGGCCCGAACAGTCTATTGTCCTGTAGGTTTTCTATGTTTCTATGGCCTATGGTCTTCAGTCGAAGATTAAAGGCAGAGCCTTGCAGCAGTTTGTTTCCGTTGGACCTTTGAGCAGCGGCCAGTCAGCATTCAGGTTTGCTCAGCAAGAACTGAAAGTTGGGCAGGAGCGAGTGGAGCGGTCAGTGTCAGAGTGAATGGAGTCGGAGTGGAGATTTTGAGGCTTTAGCTGAAGGTAGAGATTTTTTTGCCCCCTTCTTTTCAGTTGCTTAGTGAGAACAGCAGAGATTACAGACGGGGTAGCAGATAGCTCCTCTTGTGGGGTGTGGGAAGCAGGGACACCTCCATCTTCTAACAAGGCACGGAACAGACACTCTGACTGACCATCAAATTCTCGGACTGTATTCCTGTCTGTGTGAGATTGGGCTGTTTCTGACTTCAATCAATCTATGACTTGGCTCAATTTGTCCTTTGACATTATTTCAAGTTCTGGTCATGTTGCACAAGACTACAAAGATAACATTTTACTGCATGTACGATCCTGGAGATTTACTAATTACTTGGATCGCCCCCCCCCCCCCCCACCTGCTGATTGACAGTGATGAACCCATCGATGGCAATGCCAATGAATATATAGTGGAGGGCAGTGGTTATTCTCATTGGAGTGCGGCACCTTTGTGATCTGAAAGCCAGAAGTCACTTGTCGTCGAGGCAAAGGTGTTTCATATCTTTATCAACCCAGAGTGAACTGAATCTGACGGAAGGTTTTATTTCCATACAGCACGAATTGACACTTTCACTAGTTCAACGGACTCGGAGTCCGCAGCGGTTGGAGCATTTTCATTGTGTGCTGCATCTGCGAGGCTGAGTCGGGCGGCGCTGTGGAAGTATAGCGGAGGTATTCCCTTCTGCCGCCTGCGTGGGATGGCGAGGCTGTCGGGACCCTGAGGGCTTGTGGAAACTGTGTGCTGGTTTCTTTTAGAACTTATAGTCTTTTAACATCTTTGGACTATTTTAACTGTTCCCATGGTCTGTTTTTTTTAATCAATTATGCTATTGTTTGCTCTGTTGTAACTATATGTTGTAATTATGTGGTTTTGTGCAGGTCTTGTATCTTTAGTTTTTGGTCTTGTTTTGTCTGGTGATTTGGAGCTACTTTCCAGAGAACGCGCTAAGATCGTAGCGCGATATTAATAAGCAGCATCCTCTCCGGACTCTGGATTGGGGATTGCCAAACGTTACGTGGATTTTCTGGTGTAGTCTGTTCTGTAATGTGCTTTTGTGATATCTCACAAAACGTTGTCTCATTTTTAACTGCATTGCATTTGTGGTTTCTAAATGACAATAAACTGAATCTGAATCTAAATGGAAGGTAAACTCTTTAACTGAGATAAACTGGTAACTATATTTTTGTTCAGAGTTCATAATCCTCGAATTTACATAGCTGGAGCTCGGTAGTGTTTGGGAGATACATTCGCTCACACTTCCTTCGACTGTACGAGGCAACACTGGTACCATCGGCCATGGCTGCCTCTTTACCCAGAAGCCCTCACGTAGAGAAACCTCCCTGTCCGCCATCGAAAGATCCAGGAATGCGCATGCGCCGCGAAACTGGCGGCGGCGTCGCCCACGAGTCGAAAGCTCTCTGGGGCCGGGTACGGATCATGGGGCTCAGGGAGAGGGAGAGGACCGGGACTGTCGTGGGGTGCAGCACCAGTGTGGCTGGAAATCTCAGTAATTGTACTTTGGTCGCGTTTCAGACGCCGGTGAATAAGTTCACCCGGAGTTCGCTCTTAACTGCGTCCGTAAGTTGAGCGCCTCTCGTCTACTTAGCGCATGCGCGATATTCGGGAATCGGCCGCTCCGACCACGCATGCGCATTGGTTTAACCAGGTGAGAATCTGCAGATACGGAAACCCAAAGCAACACAGACAACATGCTGGAGGAACCCGGGGTCAGGCAGCGACTATGGAGAGGAGTGAACAGTCGGCGTTTCAGACAGAGAGCCTTCTTCAGGACTGGACAGGAAGAGAGGGATTCAGAATGTGGGGGGAGACGAGGTGATATGAGAAAACGGGAGAGGGGGAGGAGTAAAGTCAAAGTTGTGAAGCTGATTGGTGAAAGAGATATAGGGCTGGGGAATAATAATAATAATAATAACAACAGTAACCATTGATCCTGTGGGAAATTTTTCGTTACAGTAGCATTATTTTAAATCACACTTAGCAGTGTGCAGACTCTGCTAAAAATAAAGCAGAGAATAATATTATACACAATGATACTGTATCAATGAGCAATGATAATGTATAAAGCAATATTGCAGAATCTATTGAACTATGATCTGTCGCAGAAAGGTGTATTGAAATTACTTTATTCCTCACATCATTCACAAAATGTTTACGTTATGCCTCCGTCGAAATGTGCCATGTGCAATCATAGTAATTTATAATAAACAGAGCAGTCAGCGTAACGTAGAATTACACTCAAATCAGTGTGAGTTAAGCAGTCTGATGGCCTAGTGGAAGAAGCTGTCCCGGAGCCTGTTGGTCCTGGCTTTTATGCTGCGGTAGCGTTGCCCGGATGGTAGCAGCTGGAATAGATCTTGATTGTAGTGACTCGGGTGCCCCATGATCCTGCGGACCCTTTTTATCCGTCTGTCTTTGTAAATTTCCTGAATCATGAGAAGTTCACACCTACAGATGCGCTGGGCTGTCCACACCACTCTCTGCAGAATCCTTCGATTAAGGGAGGTAAAGTTCCCATACCAGGCAGTGATGCAGCCGGTCAGGATGCTCTCAATTATGCCCCTGTAGAAAGTTCTTGGGATTTGGGGGGCCCATACTAAACTTCCTCAACCGTCTGAGGTGGAAGAGACGCTGTTGTGCCTTTTTCACCGCACAGCTTGTGTGTACAGACCACGTGAGATCCTCAGTGATGAGGGTCCCGAGGAGCTTAAAGCTGTTTGCCCTCTCAACCCCAGATCCATTGTTGTCACTAGGGGTTAGCCCATCTCCCTTCCTCCTGTAATCCACAACCAGCTCCCTTGATTTTTCGACATTGAAGGAGAGGTTGTTTTCTCGACACCAGTGTGTCAGAGAGATGACTTCTTCCTTGCAGGCCACCTCATTATTGTTTGAGATTAGGCCAATCAATGTGGTGCTGTCGGCAAATTTAATGAACAGATTGGAGCTGTGGGTGGCCGGTTAGCAGATGAACTGTTGTATGTGGTTATTACATCTGATAGGAAAGAGCTTCTGTAACGGTCCTTGTGACAGCGGTGCTGAGTGAGTCTGTTCGAAAGGGTGCTCCGCTGCCTGTGCAGTCGGTCATGGAGAGGATGCGCCCGATTGTCCGTAATGGATGGCCATTTGTTTAGTGACACCACTCCTCTCCACCACTCACTCGTAAGAGCCCCGGTTGTGGCCAAGGATGGTTCCAACCTTTCTGATGAGTTTATTTTGCACCGATGCTGCTCCCCCTACGTAAAGCGGCAAAGAAAACTGCAGTTACATCAACAGACTGGTAAAACATCTCCAGCATCCTGCCTGACACATTCAAGGATCTCGGCTTCTTTAGAAAACGGAGACCGCTCATCCCCTTCTTGTAAACAGCCTTACTTCTGTTACTTGTGTTCTCAGCGCCCGGTTCCAGTGGATTTCACTGAGTTACATCGAAAATATTTCAGTCACGTCTCCGGCTGAGGTGAGACACTACTTCAAGGATCAACAACTGATATATCGGTGTTTCAATGGAAATATCTGGTCACTCCTTAAATATCCGGACATAGATGTGTCCGGAATTTGAGAATTCCCGGACACAAATTGCTGTTCCTTTCCTGTAGAAAGATTTACAGAGGACACCAATGGATGAAGGACTGAATTTCGGGGACGGCATGGTCGTGTACTTTGGTAGAAGAAATAAAAGGGCAGACAGTTTTGTAACTGGAAAAAATATTAAAAAACATAAAAAATTAAAGGGACTTCTGAATCCTCGTGTAGGATTCCCTGAAGGATAATTTGCAGGTTGAGTCGATGTTGAGGAAGTTCTCTGTGATGTTGACATTCACTTCGAGAGGAAAAGCAAGGATGCATTGGTGAGGCCTCACGTGGAGCATTGTGAGCAGTTTCCGGCCCCATGTCTAAGAAAAGATGTGCTGACATCGGAAGGGGCATAAAGAAGCCACAGGAATTTGAACAGGGCCCCACTAAGTCTGTTGACGGGACATTAACCGTCTGGACTTCAACGTCCTCTCTCCAATTCCAGCCTCACTCCGTCTGAACGTTGGACTCTCCACCCCCACTTCACTGATCCTAAACTCACCATCAAACCTGCAGATAGCGGAGATGCTGTAGTAGTCTGTCGGACTGACCCCTACCTTGCAGAGGCCCATCGCCAACTCTCAGACACCTCCACTTACTTACCCCTCGAACAGGACCCCAGTAAGGAACACCAGGATATTGTCTCCCACACCATCACCAACCATCTTGACTCTGGGGATCTCCCAGCACCCACCACCAACCTCATACAGTAGTTGAGCCTGCTGGGCCTGAACACCTCCCTCTACAACTGGATCCTAGATTTCCTGACTGGGAGACCTGTCAGTCCGAATCGGGAGGCAGCATCACCAACACCATCACTCTGAGCACGGGGGCCTCCCCAGGGCTGTGTGCTCAGTCCACTGCTGTTCAGTCTGCTGACCCACAACTGTGCTGCAACACACAGATCGAACCACGTCATCAAGTTCGCCGATGACACAACCGTGGTGGGTCTCAACAGCAAGAACAACGAGTCAGCTTACAGAGAGGAGGTGCAGCGGCTAACGGACTGGTGCAGAGCCAACAACCTGCCTCTGAATGTGAGCAAAGCGAAAGAGATGGTTGTTGTCTTCAGGAGGGCACGGAGCGACCACTCCCCACTGAGTATCGATCTCAGAGGAGGTCGTTAAGAGCACCAAATTTCTTGGTGTTCACCTGACGGAGAATCTCACCTGGACCCTCAACAGCAGTTCCATAGCAAAGAAAGCCAGCAGCGTCTCTACTTTCTCTGGATGCTGAGGAAAGTCCATCTCACACCCCTCTCCCCCCAATCCTCATCATATTCTACAGAGGTTGTATTGAGAGCATCCCGAGCAGCTGCCTCACTGCCTGGTTCGGCAATTGCACCATCTTGGATCGCAAGACCCGGCAGCGGATAGTGAGGTCAGCTGAGATGATCATCGGGGTCTCTCTTCCTGTCATTACAGACATTTATACTACACGCTGCATCCGCAAAGCAAACAGCATTATGAAGGACCCCATGCACCCCTCATACAAACTCTTCTCCTTCCTGCCGTCTGGGAAAAGGCTCCGAAGCATTTGGGCTCTCACGACCAGATGATGTAACAGTTTCTTCCCTCAAGCTATCAGACTCCTCAATAGCCAGAGCCTGGACTGACTCCTTGCCCTACTGTCCTGTTTATTATTTATTGTAATGCCTGCACTGTAAACAGTCCTGGGTAGGTAATGGTAAGGAGTGAAAGTGAGCTTTGTAGGCAAGAGAGTGGGGAGGGCGGAGGGACAGAAATGGATGGGTATGTAGTGGGAGGTGCCTCATCTCATCTTGCCTTGATGACGGATGCTGCTTTTCCTTTTGCTAAGGCAGACGTTGATGGACTTTCGATCGGTCAGGGCATGAAAGGATACGTGGCGAAGGCGGGAAATTGGGGCTGGGAGGAATAATGGATTTACCATGACGAAGCGGCAGAGCAGTTTTGATGGGCCAAATGGCGTAATTCTGCTTCTTATGGTCCAAGAGCAGCCTCTCATTCAATGAGAGCAAGAGCAATGAACTGGTTCTGGACTTTGGAGGAGGAAACAGGAACCCATGAGGCAATCCTCATCGGGGCTCAAAGGTGGAGACGTTCAGCAACTTTAAATTCCACAGTGTTAACATTTCAGAGGATCTGTCCCGAGCCCGGGACACAAGTGCAATTACAAGAAAGCAGGAACTCTCTGTCCTCAGTAGTACGGCCCAGCACATCATAGTGGATGTGGCCCAGCACATCACAGGTAAAACTCTGCTCACGACTGAGCACATCTCTGTGGAGTGCTGTCGCAGGAAATCAGCATCCATCGTCAAGGACCCCCACCACCCGGGCCATGCTCTCTTCTCAATGCTGCCATCAGGAAAAAGGTGCATGAGTCTCAGGAGCATCAACCCCAGGTTCAGGAACAGTTATTACACTCAACCAACAGGTCCTGCTTTCTTTTTACAATATTTTTATTCAGAAGAAAAAAAAAGATTTACAGAGTGCAACACATAGATACATCTCATCATAACTTGTGTACATTCATATATTGAAATAATATTGATCAAGATGTTATAGCATAACACATAAAGGTATAGCACTCGGTAATCAAAAATTTAAAGACAGATCAAATCATAAAATAAATGTTATATATATATATATATATATATATAAAAAGTCACTCCCCTACCAAATACCAAAGAAAAAAGCTGATGGATGACAATGGATTAGAAAAAAAAAACATATTCACTTAAGAAGAGAAGATAAAAATATACATCAAAGTCTGTGCACTGTTAAACTTTATAAATTGGAAACGTTATTTAGGAAAGGTCCCAAAATATCATAAAAAGATTGTTTCGAATTTAAGACTGAGCAGCGGATCTTTTCTAAATTTAAATACGACATAATATTATGTAGCCTTTGAAGATGTGTAGGACGGGTTGACTCCTTCCATTTAAGCAAGATTGCTCTTCTTGCTAAAAGAGAGGTAAAAACTAAAACCTGTAGGTTAGGAGTATTTAAAGTTATGCCTTCATTTGCAATAATACCAAACAAGGAAGTAAGGGGATTTGGATCAAATTGGATCCTAAAAAGTTGGGAGAAGGTATGAAATACTTCCCGCCAAATCTTTTCAATTGTAAGGCAAAACCAAAACATATGAATTCAAGAGGCATCAGCAGAGTTGCATTTATTAGAAAGTGGGGAAACATTCGGGTAAAAACTGGACAGCTTCTGTTTAGAAATGTAAGCTCTATGAAACACTTTAAATTGTAGAAGAGAATGACGAGCACAGAAAGATGATTTATTAACCTGTTTAAAAATTTTATTCCATCTATCATCAGAAATCTGACAACTTAGGTCATCCTCCCAAGCGTTTTTTTTATTTTATCTAAAAAGTCTTGTCTAGAATCAATCAACAAGTTATAGATACTGGTAATAGAACCATTAACAAAAGGTGTTAAATTTAAAAGATCTTCCAGTAAATTTTTATCAGGACCTATAGGATAAGTAGCTAATTGGAAATGTAGAAAATCTCTAATTTGAAGGTATCTGGAAAAATGTGATTTTGGGAGTGCAAATTGATTTGACAATTGGTCAAATGATGCAAGAGATCCTGAGATAAACAAGTCCCAAAAACACTTAATACCTAGTTCATCCCAATCCTTAAAGACTTTGTCAGTCATGGAAGGGATTAAAAAAAATAATTAAGGAGATTGGGAGATGATAATGAAAAATTCTCTAAACCAAAAAAATTTCTAAATTGAGACCAGATCCCTAAACTTTGCTATTCCCACAACGAATGGACACAATCAACAGCTCTTCATCTCATGTCTTTGATGTTTATTTCTGGGTTATTTTTTGGTTTTATTTCTTTTGTATTTGAATTTTGTTGTCTTCTGCACATGGTTATTTTGTTTGTCCTGTTGGAGGCGATCTTTCATTCATTTTATAATGGTTCCTGAGTTCACTGAATTTACAACATAATCAAATCACAGGATTATACATGGTGATGTGCCTATACTTTGATAATAAATTTACTTTGCACATTTTAAATTGTACATTTCAATTTGTAAATAACTCTGAAACACAAGAGCGGGTTGTGAGCTCAGTCTGCTGGGTAAATGATTTTGTTCTGATCTGAATAGTCGGCCCAACACTGTGACCCGTCTTTCAAGGCACACCAATTACTGGAAATATTCCTGCATCGAACTGGAAAGCCTCAAGTACTCTGTCTCTCTGCTCAAGCATGCAAACACACGTAGACATACACACACACACACACGGGCGCGTTTCAGAACGTCAACAATTATACCAGTGCCCAAAAATACCTGGGTGACCTGCCTCAACAACCATCGCCCAGTGACGCTCACTACTGTGATGAAGTGCTTTGAGGGGTTGGTCATGGTCAATCAACTCCTGTCTGTGTGCAGGGATCCACTGCAATTTGCCAATCACTACAATCGGTCAACAATTCTCACTGGCTCACAATCAGCATCAGATCACCCGGACAATAGCAATACACAAGATAGGCTGATGATTACAGCTCAGCATTCAACACAGTCAGACCCTCAATTGTAATCAACAAGCTCCAAAACTTGGGCCTCTGTACCTCCTTCTGCCACTGGATCCTCACCAGGAGGACTTTGTGGAGTTTGTGGAGTGTCTAAGGGATGTATTTTTGGAACAGCTTGTGCTTGAGCCAACCAGGAACGAGGCTATTTTGGACTTGGTGATGAGAAATGAACAGGAATTGATAAGTGATCTTGAAGTAAAGGAGCCATTAGGAAGTAGTGATCATAACATGATAAGTTTTTATCTACAATTTGAGAGGGATAAGGGCAGATCAGAGGTGTCAGTGTTGCAAATAAATAAAGGAGACTATGGAGCCATGAGGGAAGAGCTGGCCAAAGTTAAATGGGCGGATGCCCTGGCAGGAAAGACAGTGGATCAGCAGTGGCAGATATTCTTGGGGATAATACAAAAGATGCAAAAGCAGTTCATTCCAATGAGAAGGAAGGATTCAAAGAGGTGGAAGTCAGAGATTGTATAGCATTAAAGAAAAAGAAGTATGACAGGGCGAAATGAGTGGGAATACAGATGATTGGGAAAGTTTTAAGGAACAGCAGATCTTAACTAAAAAAGCAATATGGAGAGAAAAAAATAAGGTATGAGCTCAGTCTAGCCAGGAATATAAAAGGGGATAGCAAAAGCTTTTTTAGCTATGTGAAGAGAAAGAAGATAGTTAAGAACAATGTTGGCCCCTTGAAGAATGAATTGGGAGAAATTGTTATGGGAAACAGGGAAATGGCAACAGAATTTAATGCGTACTTTAGATCTGTCTTCACCAGGGAGGACACAAGCAATCTCCCAGTTGTATGGATGGGCCAGGGTCATAAGTTATCAGAGGAATTGAGATAGATTGACATTAGGAAAGGAACTGTGATGAGTAGACTGGTAGGACTGAAGGCTAATAAATCCCCTGGTCCAGTTGGTCTGCATCCGAGGGCTCTAAAAGAGGTGGCTCAGGAAAATGCGGATGCATTGGTAATCATTTTCCAATGTTCCTTAGATTCAGGATCAGTTCCTGAAGATTGGAGAGTGTTAATGTTACCCCACTTTTCAAGAAGGGAGGGAAGGAGAAAACGGAGAACTATCGCCCTGTTAGCCTAACGTCAGTCGTGGGGAAGATGCTTGAGTCCAGTATTAAGGACAAAATAGTGGCACATCTTGATGGCAGTAATAGGATTAGGCCGAGCCAGCATGGATTTACCAAGGGCAAATCATGCTTGACTAATCTGTTGGAGTTTTTTGAGGGTGTAACAGGGATGTTAGACGAGGGTAAGCCAGTGGATGTTGTGTACCTAGATTTTCAGAAGGCATTCGATAAGGTGCCACATCGGAGATTGGTGAGTAAAATCAGAGCTCATGGCATTGGGGGCAGGGTTTCAACATGGATAGAAAACTGGTTGGCAGATAGAAAGCAAAGGGTAGCAGTGAACGGGTGTTTCTCGGTCTGGCTGGAGGTGACTAGTGGGGTACCACAGGGCTCTGTATTGGGACCACAGCCCTTTACGATTTATGTCAACGATTTAGATGAGGGCGTTGAAAACTATATCAGCAAGTTTGCTGACGATACTAAACTGCGTGGCAGTGTGACATGAGAAGAGGACGTTAGGAGAATACAGGGAGACTTGGATAGGCTCGGTGAGTGGGCAGATACTTGGCAGATGTCATTCAATGTGAATAAATGTGAAGTTATCCACTTTGGAAGCAGGAACAAGAGGGCAGAGCATTGTCTGAACGGTGTAGAGTTAGGTAAGGGAGAAATGCAAAGAGACCTAGGAGTCCTAGTTCATCAGTCAATGAAGGTGAATGAGCAAGTGCAACAGGCAGTGAAGAGGGCAAATGGAATGTTGGCCTTTATTACAAGGGGAATTTAGTACAAGAGCAAAGATGTCCTTTTGCATTTGTACAGGGCCCTGGTGAGATCACACCTGGAATATTGTGTACAGTTTTGGTCTCCAGGTTTAAGGAAGGACATTTTGGCAATTCAGGAAGTGCAGCCTTGATTCACTAGGTTGATTCCTGGGATGGCAGGGCTGTCTTACGCAGAGAGATTGGAGAGATCGGGCTTGTACACGCTGGAATTGAGGAGAATGAGAGGGGATCTGATTGAAACGTATAAGATAATTAAAGGATTTGATAGGATTGAGGCAGGAAATATGTTCCAGATGTTGGGAGAGTACAGTACCAGAGGGCATGGATTGAGAATAAGAGGTCAGTTATTTAAAACAGAGTTGAGGAAGAGCTTCTTCTCCCAGAGAGTTGTGGAGGTGTGGAATGCACTGCCTCGGAAGACAGTGGAGGCCAATTCTCTGGATGCTTTCAAGAAGGAGCTAGATAGATATCTGATGGATAGGGGAATCAAGGGATATGGGGACAAGGCAGGGACTGGGTATTGATAGTGAATGATCAGCCATGATCTCAGAATGGCGGTGCAGACTCGAGGGGCCGAATGGTCTACTTCTGCACCTATTGTCTATTGTCTATTGAGACCCCAGACTGTGTGAATCAGAAATAACATCTCCTCCTTGCTGACAATCAACACTGGCACACCTCACCGATGCATGCTCAGCCCACTGCTCTACTCTCTCTGCACTCACGTCTGTGTGTCTAGGCTCATCTACAAACTTGCTGATGACACAACTATAGTTGGTGGAATTTCAGACGGTGACGAGGAGGAGTACAGGAGTGAGATAGATCAGCAAGTTGAGTGGTGTCACAGCAACAACCTTGCACTCAGCATCATGAAGACAAAGGAATTGATTGTGGATTCAGGAAGGGGAAGTCGAGGGAACACACACCAGTCCTCATCGAGGGATCAGAAGTGAAAAGGGTGAGCAGTTTCCATTTCCTGCCTGTCATCATCTCTGAGGAACTATCCTGGGCCCAACATATTGATGCAGTTACAATGAAGGCACAACATCGGCTATATTTCATTCGGAGATTGAGGGGAATCAGTCTGTCACTAAAGACACTTGCAAATTTCTACAGATGTACTGTGGAGAGCATTCTAACTGGTTGCATCACTGCCTGGTGTGGAGAGGCCACTGCACAGGATCGGAAAATGCTGCAGAAAGTTGTAAACTCAGCCAGCTCCTTCATGGGCACCACAGCATCCAGGACACATTCAAAAGATGATGCCACAAAAAGGTGACATCCATCATTAAGGACCCCAATCACCCAGGACATGACCTCTTCTCATTTCTACTATCAAGGAGTATGTACAGGACCCTGAAGACACACTCCCCGGTTGAGGAACAGCTTCTTCCCCACTGTCAGATTTCTGAATGGACAATGAGCTGATAAACACTTCCTCAGGATTTTCCCTCGCTTTTTGCACTACACTTTAAATATAATTTTATACATACTTATTGTAATCTGTAGGTTTTATTAATAAATAATGCAATCTGCTGCTGTCAAATTTCACCACATACGCCGCTGATATTAAACCTGATTCTGATACACAAACACACACAGCTGGTCTCAGACATACAACATTCCCACATTCCTCCCTTTGTGACACCCTGTTTGCTCCGTGGCCCCCGGTATGAAGCTCAAACTGTTGCAACACCTGCCCTTTAAATTCATGGCTGAGGCTGTGTTGTGTCTGTTCACTGTTTGAGTTCGATATTAAATGAAGAGCATTGAATGGGAAGGAAGGTTTGAATACAAGAATAAAGATCTCCTCTGAAGGTATATGTTGTCCTGGTGAGAGCGTACATGGAACACTGTGCACAGGTCTGGTCTCCCTCCCCGAGTCAGCCTGTGGGATGAAGGGAATGAAGAGATTTCCCAGATTGATTTAGGAGGTGAGGTAGTGTCCTCGGAGAGATTATACTGACCGGGTCTCTCTCAATATTGGAGAAATAAAAGGCCGTCTGACTGAGACAGACACAGTCTCACAGTGTATTGACTCTCTCACCAGGACCCCGTATACCTTCAGAGGAGATCTTTATTCTTGTCTTCAAACCTTCCTTCCCATTCAATGTTCTTCATTTAATATCGAACTCAAACAGTGAGCAGACACAACACAGCCTCAGCCATGAATTTAAAGGGCAGGTGTTGCAACAGTTTGAGCTTCATACCGGGGGCCACGGAGCAAACAGGGTGTCACAAATGCAGGAATGATGTTTCCTTTGGCTGTGTTGAGGAACCGGGGTCACAGAATCTGAGCGCTGGTTCCACACCTTATGGGAAACTTCATTCCAGCTCTTCTGCTGTAAATATCCTGTGAGATTCTATTTCTCTAATTCTGAGACAGGAATGTGATCTGTCTCAGTCAAACCACCTCCAATTTCACTCATTTTGATACAGTCTCAGTATGATGATTTGTTGTGGGAGCCTCTCTATGGACCAGTGAGTGCAGTTGTCCTGTGTTGTTCCACAGCCCGATGGTTGAGGGGTAGTAACTGTCCCTGACCCTGGTGGGGCAAGTCCTGAGGCTCTTGTACCTTCTACCTGATTGCAGCAGTGAGAAAAGAGCCTGCCTGTGTGGTGAGCCTGATCACAACCGCCTGTATCACCGTCCCCTCTGGCCTGTCCTATCCGGGACCAAAGGGATTGTGGAGAGTAAATGTGGTACTCTGTCGAGTATCACTGTGATCCATCCACTCCGATCTGCCCCATCCGGGAACAAAGGGATTGTGGAGAGTAAATGTGGTACTCTGTCGAGTATCACTGTGATCCGTCCCCTCTGGCCTGCCCTATCAGGGACCAAAGGGATTGTGGAGAGTAAATGTGGTACTATGTCGAGTATCACTGTGATCCGTCCCCTCTGGCCTGCCCTAACCGGGACCTAAGGGATTGTGGAGAGTAAATGTGGTACTATGTCGAGTATCACTGTGAACCGTCCCCTCTGGCCTGTCCTATCCGGGACCAAAGGGATTGTGAAGAGTAAATGTGGTACTCTGTCGAGTATCACTGTCATCCAGGCTCTCTTCCTGCCGCTTATTATTCTTGTCTGTGAATGCAGTGCGACAATCTCTGGCCCAATGTCCCCTCTTTCTACAAACCCCTTTTCTGTCCTTAGCCAAGTGTCCTCTTCATCTGCACCGTCCGCACGATCCTGACACCCGTTCTGGGTTCTTCGCCGGTACCCGAACTCCATCTCCTCACTACCGGTTCTCTGTGCACACTCTCGCTTTTCCCCAGTCCCTTTAAAGAGTCAAATGCACTCCCTATTCATCAGAATTTATGTCACCCGGTGCCAGGTCTGACACAGGGAATTGAGATTAGTTAATTTAAAGGAGTGGGCAGGCTTGGGCCTGAGACAGTGTAGAAAAGTCTGCACTGCCAGCTGGACACATTGATCTGTCCAGGGGTTTGCCGGCATTGGACTCTCACATATCCTTAAAACGAGCTATAAAGTACGCAAGGGATTCTCTTTTTTTCTGTAGCTATCGGATAAATTCTCAAAATCTGCATGCAGTCGGGCTGTCATTCAAATGGGTTCCCTTACCTCAGCGACCCACCATGACATGGCTTGTATTACATCAGCCCCTCTGGTGGCTCCCGGTCACCTTCAGGCATCTGCCTGGGAAAGGGGAACCCACTCCCTGTCTCTGCCCAAGAGCTTCCTTATATAACCCTGAGGAGAGGCACGAGTCCCTGGGTAGGGTCTAGAAAGGGGAACCCACTCCCTGTCCCTGCCCGAGAGGTTCCATATATAACCCTGAGGAGTGGCACAAGTCCCCGGGCAGGGTCTGGAAAAGGGAACCCACTCCCTTTTTCAATGAATTCAGTTAAAGCCACTGGTCCGGACTGTTATACTGCTGAATTTTTTAAATCCTTTTCTTCTACACTCACTCCTTGGCTTTGTAAAATTGTTAAAGATGCGTTAACTGTAAGTAAATAACCACAATCTTTTTATGATGCCTCCATTTCTCCAATTCTTAAAAAAAGTTGAAGACCCCACTGAATGTGCATCCTATCGGCCAATATCCTTGCTGAATACGGATTCTACGATTTTTTCCAAAATTTTGGCCACTGCATGAGAAAATGTATTCCCTCAAATTATCTCTGAAGATCAGACCGGATTTATTAAAACCTGTTATTCATCTTTTAACATTAGAAAATAAATTAATATAATCTATACTTCATCTAAAATACCAGAATGTCATTTCCGTAGATGCTGAAAAAGCGTTCGATAGAGTTGAATCATTATATTTATTTAATACGTTGCAGAATTTTAATTTCAGCTTGAAATTTATATCATTGATTATATTAATGTATTATAAACCTTTGGCTTCGGTTCTTACCAGTAATCAAAGATCTTTTTATCAGTTGTCCCCTGGTAAGAGGCAAGGCTGCCCTTTAAGTCCTCTATTATTTGACATTGCTTTGGAAACTTTAGCCGTTGCCATTTATGAATCACCTAATATTTTTGGTATTACCCGTGGGTAAGGGACTTATAAGTTATCATTATATGCTGATGATTTGCTACTATACATATCTGACCCCGAGAGATCTATTCCTGCTGTTTCATCCTTGCTTGCTCAGTTTAGTAGCTTTTCTGGCTACAAAATGAATTTTAATAAGAGTGAATTATTTCCATTAAATATGCTAGTTCCAATTTATAAACACTTACCATTTAAAGTTGTGACAGATCATTTTACTTATTTGGGTATTAAAATTACCAAGAAACATAAGGGTTTATTTAATTTTTTACCTTTAATTGAACAAATCAAGCAAATTGTTACCAGGTGGTCCCCATTATCTCTGTCATTGGTTGGTCGAATTAATACTAACAAGATGATAGTATTACCCAATTTTTTATATTTAATCGAAGCATTACCAATTTTTATTCCTAAAGCTTTTTTTGATATTATTGATTGCAAAATATCTTAGTACATGTGGCAGAATAAAAATCCTACATTAAGTAAGAAATATTTACAGAAGCCTAAGTAGGAAGGTGGTTTTGCTTTGCCAAACCTAAGATTTTACTACTGGGCAGTTACCATCTGATAGTTAATATTTTGGACACGAGAATTGGTCGTAGTACCTTACCCACAATGGGTAAATTTGGAGTGTAAATCTGTACAAGGCTTCTCATTGTTTTCTATTTTAGGATCTTTGCCTCCTTTTGCTTTATCTAAACAAAATAAACAAATAACTAATCCTATAGTTAAACATACATTAAGAATATGGTTTCAATTTTGTAAATTCTTCGGCTTGAATAAGTTTATCTTATCAAGCTCTCTGATATCTAACTTTTTTTTCCAGCCCTCTTTTATGGACTAAGCCTTTGTGTTATGGAAAACAAAAGGTATAACATGTTTTCGTGATCTATTTTTAGATAACAGTTTTATGTCCTTTGAACAGCTATCCAGCCTAAAACTCTTTTTTTTTTTAGATACTTGCAAGTTAGAAATTTCTTGAATGTTAGTCTTTTCTGAAATTATGTCCAATGGACATTACAGAAAAAAATCTGGCTCTGAATCCTTGCCAGAAGGGTTTAGTAGCCATCATTTATAATACGATCATGAAAATACAGCCAGGACTATGAGAAAAAATTAAGAAGGAATGGGAAAAAGAACTTCATTTTCTTATACTCACAGGGCAGTGGGAGAACATTTTACAATTAATCAATTTTTCTTCTATTTGTGCTAAACATGCCTAATACCATTTAAGGATGTTCATAGGGCTCACATGTCCAAGGATAAACTCGCTCGATTTTATTCTTATGTTAATCCAGCCTGTCACAGATGTCATTCTGAAGTTGCTTCATTGACCCACATGTTCTGGTCTTGCCCCTGTTTGGAAAATTATTGGAAAGATGTTTTTGGTATTATTTCAACAGTTCTGAATATCAAATTGCAACCGCATCCTATTTCTGCAACTTTCAGTTTACCAATGGTGGATAATAGTCATTTATTCCCCCCTCAGCCCAGCGGATGATTGCATTTTTTTACATTAATGGCTAGATGATCTATCCTATTTAACTGGAAAGAAATTAATCCTCCAACTATATTTCAGTGGTTTTCTCAAACTATTTCTTGTTTGAGTTTAGAAAAAAATTCGAAGTGTTGTCTTTGACCCTTCAGTTAATTTTCAAGAAATTTGGAGACCATTTATTCAACATTTTCATATGAGCTAAATTTACTTTTCCAAAACTTTACTTTTAATATCCTTAATTATTTGGTTGGAGGTGCGGAGTTATTGACGTTACTGTGTATAATTGATATAATGCAATGGCCCATGTCGGTTAGGATTTGTTTCATTTATTTTCTCCATTTTTTGTAACACCTATGAGTTTGGGAGGTTATTATCATCTATTTGTATTTATACCTTAACCTATTAATTATGTACTCTCAAGCTCTTTGTATTCGTGTTTCATTTATGTTTGTTTAAACTCAATAAAAAGATTTTAAAAGGACTACTCTGAGGAAAGGGTGGAATAGGCGCAACGGGCCGAATGGCCGGACATGCTCCTGTTGGTTATTTTCTGAAGCACGAGTTTACCTTTGCGCCTTGTTCTCCCTTGGTTTTCAGCCGTTCGGATTGCACAGGGGAGCGGTGAGAGCTCCGGAGATCCACCGGCAGCCGCTGCGGGGCAGCTCCCGTCTCCCAGCAGGAAGGGACGGGTCTGGGAGACAACTCCAGACAACAGGCCCCGATCCTCGGCGGGGAAAGGCCGGGCGCCCTCCGTGTAGCTGAAACATCTCACGGAAACTCCGCCGGTCGCTTCAGCTCTGCCTTCGAAAGGATTCACGACCCGCCGGTGGTGCAGCCGAAACCCGAGGCGCAGCTCCCGGTCTCCGGCCCACTCGGTCCCGGTCCAAACAGCGTCCCGCCCACTGACACCCCTCAGCCAATGGGAGCATCCCTCTACCAGCGGTGATCGCTGATTGGCTCTGTGTGTGAGAATGGGCTGCTACTGGGAGCTGGAGATGCCAGTCACAGTTTGTTCACAGAATTAAAGGAAAATCCCCGAAACTCAAATTTCAAAATAAATTTTATTATCAGAGTCCAGATAAGTCACCACATACAACCCCGAGAAACATTTTCCTGCGGACATACTTGGAAAAAATATAGAATAGTAACCATAACAGAAGCAGGCAGTAAAAGATCAGCCAGAGTGCTGAAGGGAACCAAATACAGAGAAACAGCGATAAATAACAAGAGTATGAAATAACCGCAGCGGCTGCTGATGGATCTCCGTAGCTCTCACCGTCCCCCTGTGCAATCCGACAGACTGAAGACCAAGGGGAAAGGTAAACTCGTGATTTAGAAAATAAGAAACAGGAGAAGGCGTGGCCATTCGGCCCATTGCACTATTCTTCCCCTCACTCAGAACATGGCTGATCTTTGACCCCAGCGCCACTTTCCTGCAACGTTCCCAACATCGCCGAGCCCCTAAATATGTCCGTTTAATTTAGAAGTCTTGTGGAGAAAATTCCAAACATTCACACACTGTGTTGGGGAAATTTCTCCTCATCTCAGTCCTGCTGAGGTGACCTCAGATTTTGAGTCTGTGATCCCTGGTTCCGCTGCCCAACCAGGGGAAACATCATTCCTGCCCCTACCCTGTAAATACACTGTGACACTGTGTCTGTCTCAATCAGGAAGCTTCTCCATGTGAACCTTGTGTTCATGAAACTGGTGACAGTTCTTTCAGACCAGCAGCTTTGACCACAAGAACACCAGACAGTGGTCAGCACGGAATGTACTGCAGTTACTGCAGGAGAAGGACTGGATGGACACAGTGGAGTGGTTCCCGGAGCAGACAGTCCAGACCATATGGCAGAATGCCTCATCACCAGGTCTTACCAACTGCCGGCGAGAGGGCCCCTCCCAGTCTGGTCCTCACTGCATGCCCGGAGATCACTCCCACAGCACGCTGCCCCGAGATTACTGCAGTGGAGACGAGACGGTCACTCACCTCTTTGCGGACTGTGGGCTGGCGAAAGATTCATGGGCCTTTGTCACAGCAGCTGCGTGACAGAAGGCTCACTGATCCTCGGGCTGTTCCCAGGACGCGCAAGAAAACGGACAGCGAGTGCTGCTGGAAGATCATCAACTCGGGGAAAGACCCTCGAAACTTGTTGGCCTGCCATCACATCGAGATGTCCGGAGAGCAGGTGTTACCAACCTGGGGTCCAGGGTTTCTGGTATTGGTCTTTGGCATAAAAATGTTTGGGAACCTCTGTCGTACAGGAATGCTGCAGACCGGCACATTCCAGACTACAGGGACACCAGTGGAACTATCGTGTCCCTCTACTGCTCGACTGGGAGAGGCCGTGTTGGCTGAGGAAGCCTCTCAATTATTGTACACCACCCCAGGGGGCACATGAGCGACAACAGACAACAGAATACCCCATAGACAACGAAGGTAAATTCATTGGGTAAAGGTATTGGCACGTTTTATCATTCTGAATATTTTATTTAAATCTTATTTTGATGCAAAAAAAAGTATCAACATCTGATCTGTATTCAGAGTGAAGGAGACCAGGCCTTCTATTGGAAACGGGACAGACATGGGTCAAGTCATTAAGGTTTTCTCACGAAGGGCTGTTGAAATCAGGACCTTGCCGAAAAATTAACATTTTCCACCCTGTGACGTAAAATGTCCAGTCCTGTGCTTTTTCCTGCAACCACAGGTCGGTCATCACCACTGAATCTCTCTCCTCACAGCACAATATTTTCTCCACATCCCCAGTTTAATGGCATGTTTTCACTGTTTACTTATCCACCGTTTTACACTCCACTCTGACTCTCTTAGACCTGGAGAAAGATACAAAAAAACGAGCTGCTGGAGGAGCTCAGCGGGTCGGGCAGCATCTGTGGAGGGAAATGGACAATCGACATTTCGGGTTGAGACAGTTCAGATGAAGGATCTCGATCCGGAAAGGTCCTTCCGATCGGAGCGATGGGGCCTTTGGACAGTCAGCTAACGTTTTTTGTTGCTCTACGTGTTTACGAGATGGGGTTGCTGGGCATATGGCCAACTCACCTACGCTTGTCGCCGGGCTTAGACAGTCCATTAGACGTTTCCTTACCTTTTCTCTGTTTAATTTATTTTTGATCCCACACTAACATTCAAATAGCCATGAACATATACAGCAGCAGAATGTTCATTCCCTGAGACTGCAGCGCGCGTAGTGGACAATCCCGGTACTGCAGGGGTCATTCCCCGGGTCTACAGCGCGCGTAGTGGACAATCGCGGTACTGCAGGGGATCTGCAGCTCCCGGAAGTGAAAGTATTCTGAATCAGGAAGTGCTGGGAGTTAACATGGCTTCGAAAGGACCGGTCGAGAGTTTAACAGAGGAGGCGATTTGTCCCATCTGCCTGGATTTCTTCACCGATCCGGTTATACTGGAGTGTGGACACAACTTCTGTCGCTCTTGTATCACACGGTATTGGGAAAGGGAGCAGAGAAACTCCTGCCCGGAATGTAGAGAGGTGTTTGCTGACCGTACCCTCAGGGTGAATCGGGCCTTAGCAAATCTGGCTGAAAAAGCTCGAAATCTAAACCTGAATCGGAAAGGGAAGGAAAGTGAACGTCACTGCGAGGAACATGAGGAAGAATTGAAGCTGTTTTGTGAAACGGACAAGACACTGATCTGTCTGATCTGTAGAGACGCGCGGGAACACAGAGAGCACCGCTTCAAGCCGATTAAAGAAGCTGTTAAAATCTACAAGGTAGAAACTAACGTCAGTTTAATACTTAGCATATTTCCTTTCTCCTACATACCATCACACGATGCTCCATAACCAGAACATCATTCTCTGCAACTTCCGCCATCTCCAACGGGATTCTAGCATCTCTCCGTCCCACAGCCCATCTCCGCACCCCGCAACTCTCCGCTCTTTATACGGATCGCTCCCCGTACTGTATCGCCCTGATCCACTCGCTCCTCCCCACTGATCTCCCTCCTGGCACCGACACCTGCAAGCGGGACAAGTGCTACACCCGACCTCTAACCTCCTCCCTCGTCACCATTCAGGGCCGCAAACAGCCCAGTCCCTCCCGTTTCTTCCATGGTCGATTGTCCTCTCGGATTAGATTCCTTCTTCTCCAGTCCTTTACCTCTTCCACCTGTCCCCTCCCAGCTTCTCACTTCATCACCCTCCCCCACGTTCCCCCTCACGTTGTCTCACCCGTCACCTGTCAGCTGGTTCTCGTCCCCAATCTTTTCATTCTGGCTTCTGTCCCATTCCTTCCCAGTCCTAATGAAGGTTCTCATCCCGAAACACCGACTGTTTATTTCCCCTGAATAGATGCTGCATGACTCACTGAGTTCCTCCGGCATTTTGTGCGATAATCGGGTTTGATCACCTGTTTCTTTTGATGCATCTTTGTTTCTATTTCCTTCACTCTCTGACCTCCAGGATCAGCTAAAATCTTCCTTAGACTCTCTCACAAAAAAGAAATCAGACTTCCAGGAAAAGGAGCAGCAACAGAAAGAGAAGATTTCCGGAGTTCGGGTGAGGCTTCCTGAGCGGAATTTCTGATATTACTGTCGAGTTTTGCTCCATTTAATGCAGAATAGCCGGGTATCGCAGGTCCAGTGACCTGGGTTCGATCCTGACCTCTGCTGCTGTCTGTGTGGAGTTTGCATGCTCCCCCTGTAACCATGACCGTTTCAGACACATTCCAAGGACATGCTGGATGAATGGTTAATTACAATTAACCCTGTGAAGGTGGGGAGGGTGTATGTGAATCTGCTGGGAGTTAATGGGTCACTGAGGGAGAATAATTTCAGGAAAATGTCAGGGAAAGGATTTGACGGGAATGTCTCAGAAGTAGTATGGACCCCAATGGACCGAATGGTCAATTTTATGTCATAAGGAAATACAACACAGCAATGTAGTAAACTAATCTTCGCCTTTCATTCGACAGAAACAGTCACACAGCAATCAGACCCACATCACATCCCAGTTTGCTGAACTGCGACAGATTATCACTGAGAAAGAGCAGAGCTTACTCAGGGATCTCAGGGAAGAAGAGAAGAGGATTCTCAAACCAATGGAGAAAAATCTTCTGGCTCTTCAAGAGAATATAAGGATTATTCAGGAGGAAATCACTAAGTTAAAGGAACAGATGGATCAAAAAGACAGTGTGATGTTTCTCAAGGTGAGGGATGATATTTCAATTTAATTCTGTCAAATTGAACTAAATGAACAGTGGTACATTTGAAATAAACACAGCACAGCGGCCAATTCTACCAAATCAATTGCCACTGCGGGTGACCTTACACAGAGTGTTCTCCTTTCATGAGGAACCTCCAGTCAGTCCGCTAATGACATTCTAAATATCGGAGATTGATATTCGATCCTTTATTAGCAATATACAATATTAAGCATAATTAATTTCAGCATAATTTCAACATAATTAAATTGTAAATTAAACTGCAATTAATTGGTCAACAAAAGATATGGCATCTGCCAGTCCCAGGATCAAAACAGCCCAGAACAAAGTTCGAATACGTAACTTATTCCCTTCACTTTTACCACGTCCCCACTCACGTGACTGGTTATCGTAATAAACACATAACACAGAATACAATGCAGACAGAAAACAGACGTGTTGCTCCTGCACACAGCATTTACAAATGGCAGTAAACTGTTTCTCACCAGACAATTGGTGCAACTATTCAGGGTTGCTGTTGGCCAAAACTGGTCTTCCAGAACTTCTGTACATCCCAGGACAGAATGCAATCTTTGCTGAAATGATTTACTCTGATCATAACACAGAGCTGCTGATAGTGTCCTTAATTACCGCATTAAATATCCTCCAAAACTCCCATTAACACCCAGTTCCAGTCACAGGCTGTGACTATGCCTGGTGCGGTGGGTGTGAGGGTCTCTCTGTCAATCAGAGAACAAAGAATATGACCCACACATCAGACTTATCCTCCATATCCGGTTTCCATCAGATTAGATAAACTTTTACTGCTCTACTTTTTCGGATTGGTTTTACATCGGATTGTGTCCCATTCTCCGCTCATTCCGCCCATTCCAAAAAACTTACCCCTGACATCTCGTCTGTACTACTTGCAAGCATTTTAAAACTGTCCTCTCGTGTTAGCCATGAATGAGATACTTTTTACCAACTGCACACAATCAAATCCATCACTAATCTTAAATTGTTCCATTTTATCATTCTGACGTCTTATCCAGATGGTAATGCACAGCCTGTCCTGTCTTTCCTGTAAGTTTCATCCTCTCAGTAATGGTCTAATTTTCAGCAACTTTCCCTGTAATTTTCCCCGTGGTTCTGTATTGCTGGTGTGTATTTGTGACTGTGGGAGTGGGAATTTTCAACACCTTGTAATGATTTGGATGAAATTCAGGATGTGGACATTAAGTCCAAGTCTAATCAGATTTGTGTTTTTATCTATTTCAGAAGGAAGCTCATCGGAACAGGAGGTAGGACAGGCTCTGTACTGAAACCCTGAATGGATTTGTAAAATAGTTCAAAATTCCACTTTATCACCAGCATTTTAATATTTACAGAATCAGTGACAATGTCCAGGAATTGTCAGTGACAGATGAGGCCCTACCGGTTGAAAAATTCGATCACCTCCATTTGTTGAACACAGTGCTGAGTGAAACACTTGATGCCATTAACCGAGGTAAAACTTACAAAGATTCATTTTTCCTTGTTCATGAAACACAATTAATTTATAAGCTGAAGCAAAGATTGTCTGTAATAATGGGCTGAAGGGGAACTGAAGTTTATTCCACATCAACCCCACTGACTGGGAGGCATCACTGTCACATGGTGAGCCGGAGATGTCAGACCCCTGGACACACCAGCGCAGGGTCACAATACAACCAATACACGGGACTGGCAGATGAACCATTGTGTCCTGATCCCAGACACACTGAACTAACACACCAAGACATGAATTTGAATCCGACCACAGGAGCTGGGAATTTAATACTGACTTGATGATATTGTAGAGAATAAAAACGGGTATCAGTGTGGTTACTGGGATTGTCAGGAAAATACGCAAGTCCTTCGTGCACAGTGAGTGCAGACTCTGACTGACACAGGTCTTCACCCTGCTGGATCCACAACTCTCACTGTTGTTAAGAGAGAGAATAGGGGAGCAGTAGTGACAGGGGACTCAATCGTCAGGAGACAGACAGGAGTATCTATGAATCTGTATGGGGCCCCCGAATGGTATCTTGCCCCCTAGGTGCCAAGGTCAGGGATGTCTCCGATCGTGTCTGCAGGATTTTGGAGAGGGAGGGTGAAGAGTCAGCTATCTTGTTGCATTTTGGGACCAATTACATAGGAAGTAAAAACAAAAGGGTCCTGAAAAGAATCTGGCCAGCTTGGTAGAAAACTCAGAAGCAGTACCTCCAGGGCTGTAATTTCTGGATTGCTGCCTGTGCCACATGCTGATGAGGGTAGAAACAGGATAATTTGACAGATAAATATGGCTGAGAAGATGGGCTGGGGACAGGGCTTCAGGTTCTTGCATCATCGGGATCTGTTCTGGTGGAGGAAAGACCTGCTCAAAAGGGATGGGTCACACCTGGACCCGAGGAAGAACAATATTCTCGGTGAGAGAGGATTCATAGAGCTGTTGGGGAGGGTTTAAACTAATTTGGTGGGGTTTAGAACTGGAGTGAAGAGATAGGACTGATGATAAAAATGCAAAGATAGCACGCAGTCAGACTGTCAGATAGGGCGGACAGATGAGAGGAGAAAATTGCAGCCAGTAGGGCGAGTATCAGTGTATCAGTGATGCAGAATTAAAAAGGGTAGCAGATACCGTACACAAAGTGTTATATCTCAATGTTTGAAGTATGAGAAATAAGGTGGATGATCTTGTTGCACTATTTCAGATTGTCAGGTATGATGTTGTGGCCATCACGGAATCGTGGCTGAAGGATGGTTGTAGTTGGGAGCTGAATGTTCAAGGTTACACAATGTATCGGAGGAAGGAAGGAAGGCCGATGGGGTGGTGTGGCTCCGCTGGTAAATCAGCAGCAAGATGTGACATAGGATTGGAAGATGTTGAATCCTTGTGGGTTGAGGTAAGGAACTGCAAAAGTAAAAATGACACTGACACCAGTCATATACAGGCCTCCCAACAGTCAGTGGCATGAGGCCCACAGATTACAACTGGAAATAGAAAAGGCTGATGAAAAGGACATTGTTATGATAATCATGGGAGATTTCAACATGCAGGTCAATTGGGGAAATCAGGTTGGTAAAGGATCTCAAGAGAGTGAGTTTGTTGAATGCAATGTGATGGCTTTCTGGAGCAGTTTGTCGTTGAGCCTACTCGGGGAACAGCTCTACTGGATTGGGTGTTATGTATTGAACCAGAGGTGCGTAGTTAAAAGAAACCTTAGGAGGCAGTGCTCACAACATGACCGAGTTCAACTTGAAATCTGATAAGGAGAAAGTAAAGTCTGATGTTGTAGTATTTCAGAGAAATGAAAGAAATTACAGTGGTCTGAGAGAGGAGTTGGCCAAAGCAAATTGGAAGGAGATGCTGGCAGGGATGAGAGCAGAGCAGAAATGGTGTCAGTTTCTGGGGAAATGAGGATAGATGTACTCCAAAAATAAATAAATACTCAAAATGCAAAATAGTACAACCGTGGCTGACAAGTTAATGTAAAGGCAAAAGAGAGGGCATACAACTAAACAAAAATTAGTAGGCAGAGAGAGGATTGGGAAGCTTTTAAATATCTACAGAGAGGAACTAAAAGGATGATTGGGTGGGAAAAAATAAAGAAGAAATTGATTTGAATTGAATTGACTTTATTACTTACATCCTTCATATACATGAGGATTAAAAATCTTTACGTTATTTCTCCATCTAAATGTGCAATGGTCTCCAATCATCCTTCAGGCCCTTTTTACACACATGTCTTTGTAAAACAAGTTAGCAAACAATATCAAATTGTTTTTCAAGTATTATAAAAAAATAAAACAGAGATAAGAGTGGATATATGACCGCTAGAAAATGAGGCCGGATATATAATAACAGAGGATAAAGAGATGGCAGATAAACCAAATATTTTGCACCAGTATTCACAGTGGAAGACACTAGCACTGTGCCCGGTGTTGAAGAGTGCGAGGGAAGAGAAGTGAGTGAAGTTACTGTTACAAGGGAGAAGGTGCTCAAAAAGCTGAAAGACCTAAAGGTACATAAGTCACCCAGACCAGATGAACTGCACCCTAGTGTTCTGAAAGAGGTCGCAGTAGAACTCATGGAGGCATTCCAAATAATCTTTCAAAATCATTGGACCCTGGCATGGTGCCAGAGGACTGGAAAATGGCAAATGTCACTTGACTCTTTAAGTAAGGAGGAAGGCAGCAGAAAGGAAATTATTGACCAGTTTGCCTCACCTCTGTGGTTGGGAAGAAATTGGAGTCAATTGTTAAATGTGAGGCTATGGAATACTTGGTGACACTGGACAAGATAGGACAAGTCAGCATGGCTTCGTTAAGGGAATATCCTGCCTGACAAACCCGTTGGGATTCTTTGAGGAGATTACAAGCAGGATAGATAAAGGGGATGCAGTGGATGTTGTATATTTGGAATCTTGGAAGGCCTTTGACAAAGTGCCACACATGAAGGTGGTAACCAGGTTAAGAGGCCATGGTATTACAGAAAAGTTACAGGCATGGTTAGAACATTGGCTGATTGGTAGGAAACAGCGAATGAGAGTAAAGGGATCCTTTTCTGGTTGGCTGCCAGTGAGTCGTGTTCCACAGGGGTCAGTGTTAGGACACCTTTATTTTATGCTGTATATCAAGATTTAGCCGATAGAGTAGACAATAAGATGTAGGAGCAGAAATAGGCCATTCGGCCCATTGAGTCTGCTCCAACATTCAGTCATGGGCAGACCCAATTCCTCCAGACATCCACACTCCCCTGCTTTCACCCCATGAAAGGTACATAAGGTACATAGCCCTGGCTAAATGAGAACCGATATATCTCTGCCTTAAATATGCCTTGGCCTCCATAGCCGCATGTCGCAACAAATTCCACAGATTTTCCACACACTGACTAAAGTAATTTCTCCGCATTTCAGTTCTAAAAAGACGTCCTTCAATCATGAATTCATACCCTCTTGTATTAGAATACATGGCTTTGTTTCCAGGTTTTGCAGATGATACGAAGATTGGCGGAGTGTTGAGGAAACAGTTAGGCTGGACCAGGTCTTGGATGAGGAGAATGGGAAAGAATGTGGCAAATGATATACAATGTTGGAAAATACATGGTCCTGCACTTTGGTCGTAGAAATAATGTGCAGATTGTTTTCAAAAAATCAAAAAATCTGAGACGAAATTGGACTTAGCAGTCATTCTGCAGAACTCCCTAAATGTTAACTTGCAGGTAGAGTCACTGGTGAGAAAGGCAAATCCAATGTTAGCATTTAGTCCAAGGGGTTTAGATAGCATTCAATTCATGAGCAGGGATGTGATGCTGAGGCTTTATAAGGCACTGGTGAGGCCTCACCTTGAGTATTGTCAACAGTTTTGGGCTCCTCATCTAAGAAAAGATGTGCTGGCATTGCAGAAGGTTCATTTCATAAGGATGACTCCAGGAATGAAAGGGTTATCATACGAGGAAAGTTTGATAGCTCTGTGTCTGTACTCGCTGGAATTTAGAAAGATGAAGGGGGATCTCATTGAAACCTTTCGACTGTTGAAAGTCCTAGACAGAGTAGATGTGGAAAGGATGTTTCCCATGGCGGTGGAGTTTAGGACAAGAGGGCACAGAGGGGTGTCTATTTAAAACATGTGGAGAAATTTGTGCCAGCAGCTGGTGAATTTGTGGAACTTGTTTTGTGTGTATTAAGGCAGAGCATGATAGGTTCTAGATTGGACACAGTATCAAAGGTTACGGGGAGAAGGTCAGGTAGTGGGGCTGAGGAGGGATAAAAGGATCAGCCATGATTGAATGGCGGAGCAGACTCGATGGGCAAATGGCCTAATTCTGCTCCTATGTCTTATGGTGATCAGACCACTACATTGAAGCATTGTGAGAATGAGCTCGGACACACCAACAAGCATTGACATGGGTCAAGATTTCATCTCGGGAGAAGCACACACAGCATAACCGGCCTGGCAAAGCTCCCTCACACACATACACAGGAAGGACAGGCAGATTGTAGTCAGAGCCTCAGCAATGTACGTTGTTATTTCCCTCAGTAACCTGGAAACCAATCTCTTCAGAGACAGTCATTTATTCATTTAAACAACTCAATTCAGTGTGACACATTGTCAACACACACCAGACATGTGATGACACACTGAAACATACAAATTCTTCAATGTGCACACTCTCCTTCAATGTGTATACACACCACACGGATATTTACCACAATCAACACACACACACACACACATATACTATCAGAGTGTGACACACGGCCACAGAAATAGGCACAAATTCCCATTTAGGATTGAAACCTGCCGTCCTTACCCAGTCTGTCTGTTCTGTGGCACTGAGCTGCCCTCTGACGTGACGTCACATCAACACTTCACAGACAGACTCCGGGGTGAGATTCCTCAGGAGGATGATCTGGGAGGGTTTGATGGATGTTGAACCCACGGCCCACTTCATCAATCTGCAAGACTAAGATGTCTTCTTGAGCATGGCCCATTTGTGTGTGTTTGCCCCCTCCCATCCCTCTAATCCCTCTAACCATTTCCCATCTGTGTACCTGCCCAAATTTATTTTAAAATATTTTTATTTTTACCTGTTTCTACAGCGTTGGAGGGCAAATTCCATTTACCGACCTCCCTCTCTGTGAGAATGTTACCCGATAGACCACTCAGAAAAATTTCCCGTCTCACTTTCAATCCGAGGCCTCTGGTTCTGTACTCCTATTTCTTGGAAATGGAAACGTTATTTAAGCTCCTTAGAATTATTTCCCTCCATAAGGGGTCATACCTGAACATCCTACACTACAGCTGAATAGCCCAAGCTTACTCACTCTTTGCTTTTAACCCAAGCCCCCAGTCCTGGTAACATCCTCCTGAAGCCTCCTGTCCAGTGTAATGACATCCTCCCCATATTCGGGAACCGGAAAAGCAGACAATGCTCCAAGTGTGGTCTATCATCGACATCAAAGGCCTTGCTGAATTTCATGTGGACAGTGTGGAATAGGCTGATGAATACAGGACTGAAGGTGTTTTTTTAGATTGGGACAAGAAGGGCGGCGTGGGAGCTAAATTCTGAAGGAAGACAGTGTAAAAAAAAAACTTTGCGTACAAGAACGGCGAGACTGCGCAGGACAGCGCGGAGAGTTTAAAAAGATGGCCACCCTATACAGCGGGCAGCGGAGTGGGTGGCAGCAGAGTGTAGGGCTTTGGCTCAACGGGCTTAGGTGGTAACGGGAAGAGGCGAGAGCGAGGCACCGACTCTTTTTCTCCCCTTGGCAAATCGGCCTGGACGGACGGGGGAACAGCAGGGCACATTAGCTAACCGTTTAAAAAGTTCATCTGCTTAGCGAAGTAAGTGGGTGAGTAGACCTATCTTTCTTTGTTTCATTCCTGTAGAATTAGGTAGCATGTCTGCAGGGTTAGTGCTTTGTTCAGGGTGTCAGATGTGGGAATCCTGGGAGACCTCCAGCCTCCCTGATAGCCACATCTGCATCAGGTGAACCGAGATTCAGCTTCTCGGAGACCGTGTTAGGGATCTGGAGCTGCAGCTTGATGACCTACTGCTTATTATAGAAAATGAAGAGGTGATAGACAGGAGCTACAGGGAGGTAGTCATCCCTAGGCTACAGGGGTCAGAAAACTGGGTGACTGTCAGGAGAGGTATGGGAAATGCCCAGATAGTGGAGCGCACCCCTGTGGCTGCCCCCCTCAGCAACAAGTATATCGTTTCGGATGCTGTTGAGGGGGATGACCTGACAGGGGACGGCCACGGTGACCGGGTCTCTGGCACTGAGCCTGGCGCTGTTGTGCAGGAGGGAAGGAGGGAGAAGAGGAATGCGGTAGTCATAGGGGATTCCATAGTCAGGGGAACAGACAGGAGATTCTGTGCGCCTGGTAGAGATACCCAAATGGTGTGCTGCCCCCCAGGTGCCAGGGTACAGGATGTCTCGGATCGGGTCCAGAATATCCTGAAGGGAGAGGGCGAGCAGCCAGCTGTCTTGGTACATGTTGGTACCAATGACATAGAGAGGAAAAGGGAGGAGGTCCTGAAGAGAGATTTCCGGGAGTTAGGAAGGAAGCAGGGAAGCAGGACCTCCAGGGTAGTAATCTCAGGATTGCTACCTATGCCACGTGCTAGCGAGGGCAAGAACAGTAGGATCAGGCAGATGAATGTGTGGCTGAGAGACTGGTGCAGGGGCCAGGGTTTCAGATTCATGGATCATTGGGATCTCTTCTGGGGGAAGTATTACCTGTTCAAAAAGGACGGGTTACACCTGAACCCGAAGGGGATCAATATCATCGCGGGAATGTTTAATAGAGCTGTTAGGGAGGGTTTAAACTAATTTGGCAGGGGGGTGGTAAACCGGAATGATAGAGTGGAGGAGAGGGAATCTATAAATCTAAGATAGTGAGCAGTAAAGATGTCAGGAAGGACAGGCAGGTGATGGGGCAAATTTGCAGCCACTGGGATGAGTTGCAGTGCAATCAAAGCAAAAATGACTAAATACTGGACTTGAGGTGTTATACTTAAATACACACAGCATAAGGCATAAGGTGGATGATCTTGTCGTACAGCTACAGATTGGCAGGTATAATTTTGTGGCCATCACTGAGACGTGGCTAAAGGATGCATGTCTGTGAGAGCTGAATGTCCAAGGATACACGGTGTATCGGAAGGATAGGCAAGTAGGCAGAGGGGGTGGCGTGGCTTTATTGGTATGAAATGATATTAAATCATTAGAAAGAGGTGACATAGGATCGGAAGGTGTAGAATCTTTATGGGTTGAGCTAAGAAATCGCAGAGGTAAAAGGACCCTGATGGCAGTTATCTACAGGCCTTCTAACAGCTGCAGTGAGGTGGACTACAAATTACACCAGGAAATAGAAAAGGTTTGCCAGAAAGGCAGTGTTATGATAATTGTGGGGGATTTTAACATGCGAGTGGATTGGGAAAATCAGGTCGACACTGGATCTCAAGACAGAGAATTTGTAGAATGTATACGAGATGCTTTTTTCAGAACAACTTGTTTTTGAGCCCACTAGAGGATCAGAGATACTGGATTGGATATTGTGTAATGACCCAGAGGTGATTAGAGAGATTGAGGTGAAGGAACCGTTAGGAGGCAGTGATCGTAACATGATTGAGTTCACTGTGATATTTGAGAAAGAGAAGCCGAAATCCGATGTGTCGGTATTGCAGTAGAGTAAAGGAAATTACAGTGGCACGAGAGAGGAACTGGCCAAATTTGACTTGAAAGGGACATTAGAGGGAAGGACGGCCTAGCAGCAGTGGCTGGAGTTTATGTGAGGAGTGAGGAATGTGCAAGACAGATATATTCCAAAAAAGAAGAATTTTTCAAATGGAAAAAGAGAAGTCAAAGCCAAAGTGGCTGACAAGAGAAGTCAAAGCCAAAGTAAAAGCAAAGGAGAGGGCATTCAAAGAAGCAAAAATTAGTGGGAAGACAGAGGATTGGGAAGATTTTAAAAGCTTACAAAAGGAAACTAAGAAGGCCATTAAGAGGGAAAAGATGAACTATGAAAGGAAGCTTGCAAATTATATCAAAGAAGATACTAAAAGCTTTGTCAAGTATATAAAGAATAAAAAACGGGTGAGAGTGGATATTAGACAGATAGAAAATGATGCTGGAGAAATTGTAATGGGAGATAAGGAGATGGCTGAGGAACTGAACGAGTATTTGCATCAGTCCTCACTGAGGAAGATATCAGCAGTATACCGGACACTCAAGGGTGTCAGGGAAGAGAAGTGTGCGCAGTCACAATTACGACAGAGAAAGTACTCAGGAAGCTGAATAGTCTCAGGGTAGATAAATCTCCAGGACCAGACGGAATGCACACTTGTGTTTTGAAGGAAGTAGCTGTGGAGATCGCGGAGGCATTAGCAATGATCTTTCAAAAGTCAATAGATTCTGGCATGGTTCCGGAGGAGTGGAAGATTGTAAATGCCACTCTGGTATTTAAGAAAGGGGCAAGGAAGCAAAAAGTAAATTATAGACCTGTTAGATTGAGAAATGGTTGTAAAGTTTCTGGAGTCAATTGTCAAGAATGAGGTTACGGAGTACCTGGACGCATATGACAAGATAGGCCAAACTCAGCATGGTTGCCTTAAAGGAAAATCCTGCCTGACAAACCCATTGAAATCTTTTGAGGAGATTACAAGTAGGCTAGACAAGGGAGATGCAGTGGATGTTGTGTATTTGGATTTTCAGAAGGCTTTTGACAAGGTGCCACACATGAAGTTGCTAAACAAGATAAGAGCCCATGGAATTATGGGAAATTTACATATGTGAATAGAGCGTTGGCTGATTGGCAGGAAACAGAGAGTGGGAATAAAGGATCCCATTCTGGTTGTCTGCCAGTTACCAGTGGTGTTCCACAGGGGTCCGTGTTGGGGCCACTTCTTTTTACATTGTATATCAACAATTTGGATTATGAAATAGATGGCTTTGTGGCTAAGTTTGCTGATGATACAAAGATAGGTGGAGGGGACGGTAGTGCTGAGGAAACAGAGAGTCTGCAGAGAGACTTGGATAGATTGGGAGAATGGTCAAAGAAGTGGCAAATGAAATACAATGTTTAAAAGTGTATGGTCATGCACGTTGGTAGAAGAAATAAACGGGCTGACTATTATTGAAATGGAGAGAGAATTCAAAATTCTGAGATGCAATTGTACTTGGAAGTGCTCGTGCAGGATACCCTTAAGGTTAACCTCCAGGTTGAGTCGGTGGTGAAGAAGGTGAATGCAATATTGGCATTCATTTCTAGAGGAATAGAAAATAAGAGCAGGGATGTGATGTTGAGGCACTATAAGGAACTGGTAAGACCTCACTTGGAATACTGTGTGGAGTTTTGGGCTCCTTATTTACGAAAGGATGTTCTGACATTGGAGAGGGTTCAGAGAAGATTCACGAGAATGATTCCTGGAATAAGAGTGTTAACATGTGAGGAATGTTTGACCGCTCTTGGACTGTACTCCGTGGAGTTTAGAATGAGGGGGAACCTCACAGAAGCATTTCGGATGTTAAAAGGCATGGACAGAGTGGATGTGGCAAAGTTGTTTCCCATGGTGGGGGAGTCTAGTACGAGAGCATGACTTAAGGATTGAAGGGCGCCCATTCAGAACGGAGATGCAAAGAAATTTTTTTAGCCAGAGGGTGGTGAATCTGTGTATTTCTTGCGGCAGTGGAAGCCAAGTCATTGGGTGTATTTAAGACAGAGATTGATAGGTATGTGAGTAGACAGGGCATCAAAGGTCATGGTGAGAGGGTGGGAGAGTGGGACTAAATGGGAGAATGGGAAAATGGATCAGCTCATGATAAAATAACTCCTGCTTTAAAAATCAAACACAAGAAAATCTACAGATGCTGGTAATCCAAGCTGCACAGGTCCTGATGAAGGGTCTCGCCAGATCTCTCTGACACCTGTCTGGAGAGAGTTGATGTTGGGAGGATGTGGGTGGGTCGAGAACGGTGAGCACAGCCTCCGACTATAGGGATGTCCATTTAGGACAGAGTCTCCCCCGATCCCCGGGACCGCGCTGTCCGAGTCTCCCCCCGATCCCCGGGGACTCTCTAATTCTCTGCTTCTCCCCCCAGTCTCTGTCACCCTGGATGTGGAAACGGCGCATCCGTGTCTCGAGGTGTCTGAGGATCGGAAGAGTGTGAGATGGACCGGGACCCGGAGGAATCTCCCTGACACCGGGAAGAGATTCACATACCGGCCTTGTGTGCTGGGATCGGAGGAATTCACATCGGGGAGACATTACTGGGAGGTGGAGGTGACGGGGAATCGGTTCTGGGGTCTGGGAGTCGCCGCAGAGTCTGTGGAGAGGAAGGGACCGGTCAGTCTGAGTCCGGAGACCGGATTCTGGATCATCAGGCGGAGTTATGACGTGTTACAGCGGGATGGTGACGTGTCCGGTCGCCCCTCCCCCGGGTTCCGTCTCCCTGCCGGTCCCATCCCCGGGAGGGTGGGAGTTTATCTCAGTTACGATTCCGGGACAGTTTCATTTTACAACGCGGAGACCAAGTCCCATCTCCACACCTTCACTGGGAATAAATTCACGGGGAAACTTTATCCTTTCTTCGTGACCTGGGATGGAAACCAGTGGCTGAGAATCTGCTCCGGTTCCGCTCCGGGTCTGTAAACGGGTCGGGTCCCGGGACCGGCGTCAGGAGTAAAGTCCCTGTAAATATAAATGTGCGGAGAGTGCAGCTAAATACGTGGCTAAGGGGATGGTGCAGGAGGGAGGGCTTCATGTTTCTGGTCAATTGGGCTTTGTTCCCGGGAAGGTGGGGCCTGTTCCGACGGGACGGTTTGCCCCTAAACTGGGCGGGGGGGGGGGGAAATAACATTCTTGCGGGTAGATTTGCCAGTGCTGCTCCGGGGAATTTAATCTAGATTTGCAGAGGGAGGGGAACCAGAGTGTTAGAGCAGATAGTGAGGTGCAGGAGGATAAGGAACAAATGAAAAAAAAAAGCAGATGATATACATATTCTCAGGTACATCTATTTCAATGCACGGAGTATTGTCGGTAAAACAGATGAGTTTAGGGCTTGGGTTGACACGTGGGATAACGACATTACTGCTATTGGTGAGGGGCAGAACTGGCAGCTTAATGTTCTGGTAAAATTGGAGAAGGGCCAATTTTCTGGAAATGGAAAAGGATCTAGGAAGAGTGGATTGGGATAAGTTTTTTTTTCTGGCCAGGATGTGTTCAGTAAGTTCACAGGCATAAGAAATTAAAGAGAGATTGGGTTGGAAATGTTATAGCAACTTCATTTAATTCAAAATCGAGAGGAGTTGCAATTCCGGTTAATAAATCTTTACCAATTAAAATACAAAATATAATAATTGATTCTGTGGGGAGATATGTGATTATACATTGTCAAATTTTTTCAGAATTATGGACTTTTATGAACATTTATGCACCAAATGAAAATGATGCAAAATTCATACAAGAAGATTTTTTTGAACTTGGCTGACGCAAATGATAAAATATTAATAGGCGGAGATTTTAATTTTTGTTTAGATCCAGTTTTGGATAGGTCAACTAAAGTTGTTACAAAATTAAAAGTAATAAAACTAACTATCATTAATGGAAGATTTAAACCTGATTGATATATGGAGAAAAATTAATCAAAGAGAAAGAGATTATTCATTTTATTCAAATAGACATAAAACTTAGATGGAGATTTAATACAATTTTATTAAAACGTCAAGATTTTTGTGATTTTATGAAAAAACAGATTCAATTTTTTTTGGATACAAATTTACATTCAGTTGAGGATAAAATTGTATTATAGGAAGCGATGACAGCATATTTAAGGGGTCAGATTATGTTATACATCTAAAATTAAGAAGGAAAATTGGGAAAAGATATCATAAAGTTAGAAAAAGAATCTCAAAGATATATGACAGAAGAAAAACAAAGACAACTGGTTAATAAAAAACTACAATATAATACACTCCAGACATATCGTACAGAAAAAATAATTATGAGAACTAAACAGAAATATTACGAATTAGGTGAAAGATCACATAAAATTCTTGCTTGGCAGTTGAAAACAGAACGGGCTTTTAAAACAATAAATGCAATTAGAACAAGTGTAAATAAGGTTGCTGATAAACCTTTAGAAATTAATGAAACTTTATTTTTTTTATATACTGAACTATATCAATCAGAATCACAAAATAAGATTACTGAGATAGATAAATTTTTATCACAACTAACCCAAAATTTAATTTGGAAGAACAGAAAGGATTAGATATGCCCTTTACATTAAAAGAGGTTGAAGAAGATTTAGGATCACTTCAGAGTAACAAATCCCCAGAAGAAGATGGTTTTCCTCCTGAATTTTATAAAAAAAAATTAAAGATATATTAATTCCTCCCTTTATGGAATTAATATACCAAGTGGAAAGAATGCATAAACTCCCACAATCTTTTTTAACAGCGATCATAACTGTATTGCCAAAAAAAGAGATCCTCTAAAACCAACATCATATAGGCCTATTTCTTTGTTGAATACAGATTATAAGATAATAGCAACAATTTTATCTAATAGAATATCTAAATATTTACCAAAATTAATACATATGGATCAAACAGATTTTGTTAAAAATACACAATCAATGGATAATCTAACTTGGTTGCTTAGTATAATTCATCTGGCACAAAAAAGAGAGGAAATGAGTGTGGCATTTGCTTTGGATGCAGAAAAAGCATTTGATAGATTGGAATGGGATTTTTTGTTTAAGGAATTCGAAAAATATGAGCTAGGAAAATCTTTTATACAATGGATTAAAACCTTAAATACTAATCCTCAAGCTAAAGTAGTTACAAATGCTCAGATTTCAACACCATTTTGCTTAACGAGGTCAACTAGACAAGGCTGCCCGTTATCACCTGCTTTATTTGTATTGGCAAAAGAACCATTAGCTGAATTAATTAGAACAGATTCAGACATTGGCGGTTTTAGAGTTAATCAAGAAGAATATACGATTAATTTATTTGCTGATGATGTTTTGATTTATTTAACAAACCCATTACAATCTTTGCAAAGATTATCTTTTAAATTGGAAGAATACGGGAAAGTATCAGGGTATAAATTAAATTGGGATAAAAGTGAAATTTTACCCCTTACCAAAGGAAATTATAATCAATGTCAATTAGTAACTCAATTTCGATGGTCAATAAATGGGATAAAATATTTAGGTATCAGAGTTGACAATGATGTAAAAAATTTATATAGACAAAATTATTTGCCATTATTAAAAAAAAATAAAAGAGGATCTTGATAAATGGATGATGTTACCAATAACATTAATAGGTAGAGTTAATGCTGTAAAAATGAATATATTCCATAGATTGCAATATTTATTCCAAACTTTACCAATACAATTACCGCAGAAGTTTTTTCAAGAACTAAATAAATATGTAAGGAAATTTCTTTAGAAAGGAAAGATGTCAAGAATATCATTAGAAAAATTGAGATGTAAATTTGATTTAGGAGGGTTACAACTTCCAAATTTTAAGAATTATGATAAAGCAAATCAACTTAGAATTATTGCATCTTTTTTTGATGAAAAAAAAACCCGGCATGGATTAGAATAAAATTAGATAAGATAGGAGAAAACATACCCGAAGATTTTACATATAAATGGGAATCCAAATTGATACGGGGAAAAAAAAAGAATCTCCTATATTAAGACACTTGATTGATTTATGGAATAAGGTAAATATGGACGATAAGATAAAGAAATCTTTATTAGCAAAAACAAACTTTAATTCAAAATAGGCTTATTCCTTTTACAATGGATAATAAACTTTTACATAATTGGTTCCAAAAGGGGATTAAATATATACGTAATTGTTTTGAAGGAGGTATATTGATGTCGTTTGATCAATGAAAAAATAAATATAAAATATCAAACAACACTCTTTTCTCTTATTTTCAATTAAAGGACAATTTACGAGAAAAGCTGGGTCAAACAATGTTGATGCCAAAACTTAGTGCAATAGAAATATTAATTCAAAAAGGAAAAATTTTAAAAATTACACCTTGTATGTACAATTAGATTCAAAAACAGACTGAATCTGGAATTCATAAATCAAGACAAAAATGGGAAACTGATTTGAATGTTAAAATTGTTGGAAAAAGTTGGTCAAGATTATGTTCTGATAGTATGATAAATACAATAAATGTTCAAATTAGATTAATACAATATAATTTTTACTTCAATTATGTATAACACCACAGAAAATAAATAGATTAAATTCAAATATGTCTGACCAATGTTTTCGATGTAATCAAGAAATTGGTACTTTTTTACATTCTACTTGGACTTGTTTTAAAATTCAACCATTTTCGATATATCTGACTTTTATTGGAACAAAGTACTGGAGTTCAACTCCCAAATAGTCCAATATTATTTTTATTAGGAGATATTGAAGGGACAATACCGAAAATTAAATTGAATAAGTATCAGAAAAAGTTTATAAATAATGCATTGGCAGTAGCTAAAAAAGTTATCGCAATTACTTGGAAATCTGAGTTATATTTATCTATGGATCATTGGAATAATGAAATATATAGTAGTATTCCACTTGAAAAAATTACATATAATCTAAGAAATGAATATGATATATTTTTCAAAATTTGGCTCCCATACCTACAAAAGATGGGATTAAATATATAGGTCCTTTGAAGATAAAATTATAATGTAATTAGGGAAAGTAAGAATAAATATTAAAATTATTTTGAACTCCATGGAGCATGTGGGTATCCTCCAATATTGAGGCAACCTTTTTCTTCTTTATTTCTTTCTTTAGATAAGGGTTAAGGTGGGGAGGGGGAGGATTAATATTATTTTTCTTTTTCTTACTAATTTTTCATTACATTTATTCTTTGTAATTTTCTAAAAAAATAATAAATAAATAAAAAGACCATCTCAGTAATCCAACAGCCCACTCACCTTTGCTACCCTTTATGTTATTTCCTTATGTTTAACACAATTATTACGTGCCTTTTCCAGCTCAAACTGTGAATTGATTTAAAGTCAGTCCCATAATTTAATAGCTTTTATTTGAAAACTATCTACCCTCGCAAAGATTGTACTGAAGACTGCATTTGATTTTTCTTCAGCCTTGTACGCTTCACATTGAAATAGTATGTGTTTCGACGGTTTCATAATGACAAAATGTACACGACACAGAATGAAGTTTTGCAATTAGTTACAAGGCATAATTAAGCATAGTGTGGATATTTCTGTCATGTGAATATCATTCCTTCACTTGTTTTAAGCCCTTCTTCTATAAACCCAACAGGTTTATGTATTCTGGAAAGGTGTCTGTCTTTACGTCCATTATCCTACGTCTTGCCATAAGCCCCTAATTCTTAACACTACCAACCTTTTAGCTTCTAATTTGCTAAGTGGAAGGTCCATATCCACAGCTTAACATTTAACAGCTTTTGGAGCTAAACAGTCAACATCATCATTTCCCTCAACAGTGTGATATGCAGGACCCATAATGTGCAGACATATAAATCAAACTTTATATATGAAATAGCGTTTGACAAGTTTCCAACAGTCAATCTGACCTACTGCCAGAATGACCTGTTTAAGACTCATCAAAACCAAAATGTATTCTGAGCAAATTATAAGGACCAATTTCTTCCATCCACTGTAAGCCTAAACTGTTGGCAAAGAATTCTGCCTTCTATGCTGATAAATGGCTATAAGTCATTTCTTTATCATTACCTGCAATTCAGGCACACAAAAACAGCCACACCAACATCCCCAATTAAATTATCTTTTGATTCATCTGTAAAAATGGTTACTGTATGATAATAACTTTCATTAATATACTGATGACCAACAGACTCTCAGGCAGAACCGAATCCGATCGTGTAAAAACTAAAATCAACTGAAGTCATTGGAAAAAACAATGTGGGGTTACAGAGAACGCTACAGTGGGATATACTGTATCATCAAATACGCCCATATTCGCAGCGTGGTAAGAACCCAGCCACCCAAAACAAAAAACACTCTTCTAGTGATGTCCCCCACTGTCCTCCAGCGCACCTTTAACAGGACGATCATTTACTTGCCCCCACAAATTAATCCAGTATGTTGACATCAACTTGAACCTCTGTTACTTTGAGGGCAATTGTCCCATTGCAATCAGTAAAGCCAAAGCAGGAGACAACATTACCGCACCAGAACACAATCTGAAAGTCTGTAATTGTATCACATACAAACACTTTTAATTTGAAGATGAAGGTGATCCACAAGCCACACAGACATAATCAAGAACAGATCAAATTAAACAAATATAATTGGTCAACAAAGATTTTCGTGTTGCACCCAAGAATACCCACATAGATATCTGAGGGGATTTAAAGCTCCTTTACATTTATCAATTATTTTACTGATGGGTGCTTCCCCGTCAGCTTATTATCCATCCACATACTGAGAAATCTTACCACTGACACTTCCTCGAGACATTAATCCTATAAGTTAAAATCAAGTGCAAGTCTATTAATGCTGTTTGTAAACCACGTAGTGTGTTTTAACAACTGAAAACTTTCAATCCTCATCAATCTGCCCACTGTTTGAACTATTAATTGTAAATTTCAGTTAATACCTCAAATCCATAAAGCTAAGTCATCTGTATATTGTGATTTACCCAGGGAATCCCATTTTCCCATCTCAGAAAAAATATCATTAATCATAATATTAAATAATGAAGGGCTACAAATACTGCCTTGTGGGATTCCATTCTCTATCTCATAGACACAAACATGCCGACCGTTACTTGGACAGTCTATACAAAAAAAAACTCAGAAAAATTATACGTCCCCTAATACTCCTAATTTAATCAAAAGTCCTTTCTTCCATATCATTTCCCTTTTCAGTCTCGAAATACTGCTATTACAACATCTTTATTTAATTGTGCTTTCCGAATATCATCTTCCAAAATCCACTCTAATAAAACACTTTATCACCACTCTTTCCAAAATATAACTCAAGCGCTTGATTACTATACATTCCATAAGTTTACATAAATGAGACTTTCACGATATAGGTCCTTAACTAGAAGGGGATCTGCCAGGTTTTCAGGCACTACTATTTCCATTTTCCATGAGGAAAGTAGATGCACAATTCAAATATTTAATATTTTACAAATGCGAATTATATACAATTACAATTTCAAATATCACTCTTTCCTGGAGACACCTGCCCTGCATTATTAATAGACTTCTTAAATTCATACAAAGAAATCTCTCCATCAGTGATACTATCATTGCTGCAGCTGACTTCCAGCACATCAGGGTATTCACTGAAAAAATTATCCCTATATTGTTTAATTTCTTCACTTAAATTATCCTGATTATGAATCTCATCAAATGACCCAGCCAGTAACACAACCTTCCCTGTTTGAGTAACAATCATTTTGCCCTCAATAATCAACACAGGAATATTATGATCCCCACAAATCCCCCCATTTTCTAAATCATATCCCAAACAATTCCAAGTTTGATATCCTTTCCAATATTATCTCCATATAACCTCCAGTAAATCACCTCCTTCCTCACCACGGCCTTTGCCCTTTTATTGATAATGTAACTCGGAGACTGATGCACCATCACATAAAAACTCACATTTCTCCCAATTTGCTTCCTGTCCCGTTATAAATCCAAATCCTAACTCATAAAGACAGGAAGGCTGACTGACGTTCACATAGACTACTCACTCTCTGAGATCCCATTTGAGCGACAGGCACTACAGCCAATGACAGCAGGGGTCAGTGTTACGTCTGAGCTACGATAGGCTGGAGGAAATCGCCACATGACCAGCCCCTCCTCTTCCGCTCCGTCGCCATGGCGGATATCAGCGAGTCGCTTCTGTCGGTGTCGCCGGCCTCGGCGCCCACAAGGACGGGTGTGATTCCCCTTCGCGCCTCGGTGGGTCTGTTTCGGTGGCGTCTGTGGTGGCTGACGAAACATGCTTTGACAGGGAGCGAGCGAGGATCAATGACTACAACTCCCAGAAGGCCCCACTGATGACGTTGACGGTGTTGTTTCGGGGTAAGGTATCAAAGCAAAATGGAGGAAAATGTAATGCATTACGTTTTCTGTACTGTGTCGTGCCTTCAATAAACAATTAAACTAAAAGAGAGATTCCAGCGAGAAATAGAGAGAACACAGAACAATACAGCACAGTACAGGCCCTTCGGCCCACAATGTTGTGCCGACCCTCAAACCCTGCCTCCCTAAGCTTAAATTCCTCCATATACCTGTCTAGTAGACTCTTAAACTTCACTCGTGTATCTGCCTCCACCACTGACTCGAGCAGTGCATTCCACGCACCAACCACTCTCTGAGTATAAAATCTTCCTCTAATATCCCCCTTGAACTTCCCTCCCCTTATCTTAAAGCCATGTCCTCTTGTATTGAGCAGTGGTGCCCTGGGGAAGTGGCGCTGGCTGTCCTCTCTATCTATTCCCCTTAATATCAACTATACCTCTATCATTTCTCCTCTCACACTCCTTCTCTCCAGAGAGTAAAGCCTTAGCTCCCTGAATCTCTGATCATAATCCATACTCTCTAAACCAGGCAGCATTCTGGTAAATCTCCTCTGTACCCTTTCCAGTGCTTCCACATTCTTCCTATAGTGAGGTGACCAGAACTGGACAGAGTACTCCCTGTGGCCCAACCAGAGTTTTATAGAGCTGCATCATTACATCGCGACTCTTAAACTCTATCCCTCGAGTTATGAAAGCTAACACCGCATAAGCTTTCTTAACTACTCTGTCTACCTGTGAGGCAACTTTCAGGGATCTGTGTACATGTAGCCCCAGATCCCTCTGCTCCTCTGCACTGCGAAGTGTCCTGCCATTTACTTTGTACTCTGCCTTGGAGTTTGTCCTTCCAAAGTGTACCACCTCACACTTCTCTGGGTTGAACTCCATCTGCCTATTCTCAGCCCACTCCTGCATCCTATCAATGTCTCTCTGCAATCTTTGACAATCCTCTTCATTATCCACAACACCACCAATCTTTGTGCCTTCTACAAACTTGCCAACCCATTCTTCTACCCCCACATCCAGGTCGTTAATAAAAATCACAAAATGTAGGGTTCCCAGAACTGACCCTTGTGGGATACCACTAGTCACAACCCTCCAATCCGAATGTACTCCCTCCACCAGAACTCTCTGCTTTCTGCAGGCAAGCCAATTCTGAATCCACCTGGTCAAACATCCCTGGTTCCCATGCCTTCTGACTTTATGAATAAGCCTACCGTGTGTAACTTAATCAAATGCATTACTAAAATCCATGTAGATCACATCCACTGCACTACCCTCATCTATATGCCTGGTCACCTCTTAAAAGAACTCCATCAGGCTTTTGAGACACGATCTGTCCTTCAGAAAGCCATGCTGACTGTCACTGATCAGACCATGATTCTTTAAATGCCAATAAATCCTATCTTTCTGAATCTTTTCCAACAGCTTTCCCACCACAGATGTAAGGCTCAATGGTCTATAATTATCGGGACTATCCCTACTACCCTTTTTGAACAAGGGGACAACATTCGCCTCCCTCCAATACTCCGGTACAATTCCCGTGGACAATGAGGACATAATGATCTTCGCCAGAGGCTCAGCAATCTATTTCCTTGCCTCGGATGCAGAACTGGGAAGCGCAGATGGAGTTCACCACAGATGAAGAGGTTCATTTCTGCAGATCAAATTTGAACACACAATATAATATTAATGGTAAGACTCTTGGCATTGTGGACGGTCAGATAGATCTTGGGGTCCATGTCCATACGACACTCAAAGCTGCTGTGGAGGTTGGCAGTGTTGTTAGGAAGGGGTCTGGTGTGATGGCCTTTATCAACCGTGGGATTGAGTTCAAGAGCTGTGAGGTGATGTTGAAGCGATATTTCTCCTAACCTGTACATAAGTAATTGTACCCCGACACGGCAGGGCTGTGGACTTAGTTGGACCCCACTTGGGAGTCCTGTGTTCAGTTCTGGTGGCCTCACTACAGGAAGGATGTGGATACTATAGGGTGCAGAGTAGATTTACAAGGATGTAGCTCTTGGATTGGAGAGCAGCGTTATGAGAATAGATTGAGTGAACTTAGCCTTTCCTTCTTGGAGCGACGGAGGATGAGAGGTGACCTGATAGAGGTGTATAAGATGATGAGAGGCTTTGACCATGTGGATAGCCAGAGGCATTTTCCAAGGCTTGAAGTGCCTAACACGTGGGGACGTAGTTTTAGCTGCTTAGAAGTCGGTACTGAGGGAATGTCAGGGGTAAGTTTCTTACACACAGAGTGGTGGGTGTGTGGAATGCACTGCCGGCAGCGATGGTGGAGGTGGATACAACAGGATATTTTAATAGACTCTTAGATAGCGTCATGGAGGATAGAAACACAGAGGGCTATATGATCGGGAAATCCTAGACAGTCTCTAGAGTAGGTTACATGGTCGGTACAACATTGTGGGCTGAAGAGCCTGTAATGTGCTGTAGATTTCTGTGTTCTGTGTCAAAGACAGGCAGAGGGATTAGTTTAAATGGACAGGAAGACAGCACGAGAAGGTTGGGCCGAAAGGCCTGTGTTAGCACCGTAAGTGACGGGTTCTGTCCCAGCCATCGACTCTATTCCCCTCAACAGATGCTGCCTGACATGATAACGTTCTTGAAAAGTTGCATTCAGTTCCGCTTAGCATTCCGTACAAAGGTTGTTTTGTGCTGGAAGAGTGCAGAGGAGATTCATCATGATTGAGGGGGCTTCTGTTCATAAGTCCATAAGGCATCGGAACAGAATTAGGCCATTCAGCCCATTGAGTCAGCCACCTTTCCATCATGGCTGATCCCAGATCGCACTCATTTCCAGATATCTGACCTCCCGCCATATACTTTGATGCCCTGACCAATCAGGAAACGATCAACTTCCACCTTGAATATACCCACACACTCGGCCTCCACCGCAGTCTGTGGCAGAGCATTCCACGGATCCATTACACCTTGGCTAATAAAAAAAATAAGCTGCTTACCTCTGTTTGAAAAGGTGGCCCTTCAACTTTGTGGCTGTGCCCCACCACAGGAAATACCTTCTCCACATCCACCTTATCCAGGCCTTTCAACATTCGGTAGGTTTCAATGAGATGCCCCGCATTTTTCTGAGTTCCAGTGAGCACAGGGTCAAAGCTGCCAAGTGCTCCTCATATTTTAATCCCTTCATTCCCGAAATCATCTTTCTGAACTTCCTCTGGACTCTCTCCAATGACAACACATCCTGTCTGAGATGTGGGGCCCAACACTGTTGACAATACTCCAAGTGTGGCCTGACTAGAGTCTTATAAAGCCTCAGCATTATCTCGTTGCTGTTATATTCATGGGGCGAGATTGGACTGTGTTGATCTACAGGGGGATCTTGGAATCCGAGATCATAACTCCCAGATAGTGGTTCCATTGTCAGGCAGTTATGTTGCAGTTGTATAAATCTCTAGTTTATCCACATCTGGAGAATTGCATTTGAAGACAGGAATAATGCGGAGGTTTTGGATGGTGAGTGGAAGAGGCTTAACAGGATGCTGCCTGGATAAAGTGAGACCGGACAATCTCGGGGAATTTTCTCCGGAGTGGCAGAGGCTGAGAGAGGTCTGACAGACGTTTACAGGAATGTGAGAGACACAGACAGATTGGACAGCCGGGATTTTTTCTCTAAGGAGGAAATGTCCAATGCCAGTGGGCATGCACTTCAGGAGAAAGAGGGAACACATCCTCATTGGTCCTTTTTGCACTATTGAAGTATTTTGTGATTTAGTGTAATTTTGTCTTTTCTCTGCATAGCTGCTGTTGGAAAAAAAAAAACAATTAGAAAAGACAATGATGTTAAAAACTTGACTCAGAATGTTTAAAGAAGATTTGCGGTTCAAGTTTTGTTTTTCATTCCCAGAGTGGTGGGTGTCTGGAGTGAATATCGGGTGGTGGTGGAGGCAGATGTGATAGAGGCTATTGGATCCCACGTGGATGTGAGGAGAATGGAGGGATGTGTTCCTTGTGTTGGCAGAAGGGATTGGTTTAGTAAGGCATGAAGTTGGATAAAGTTGGTTCAGAACAACACAGTGAGCAGAAGGGCCTGTTCAAGGACAAGTACAGCAAGCAGAGCAGGTGAACTGGATAAAGTGATCCCACTCGGAGAACAGACTGTGACGTCAGTGGATATATGCCGGCATCACAGTTCTCTCACCAAAGATACTTTACTGCTGGATAAAATTAAGTTTGTGAAGTTTATGAACAATCGGGTGAATTGTACTGATCAGGCATCTCATCCTACTGAGGAAATTAAAATTGTTGTGAAAGCTGCAGAAAGGTATCTTGGTGTAACTGGTGTTTTGTGGGAAGCTGTAAATGAAGCTCTGAGTTGTGGGGGTTTCTGCATCCCAGTCTACTTGTGAAGATATGTAATGGGATTGAAATATTGAAGTGAAATGCAAGAAGCCTGATTTTACATGGCCAACACTTTCAGCAGTTTATTTCTGATTTGTCAGATTCTTCCGATGTTATATCTGTTCAGAAAACCTGCAAATTTTAAGTTTTATTCCTGTGCAGGATTATATTGTTGTTTGCCTTGACAGGTCAGTTGGTAGAGGGGTGGTGTTGTCAGTTTTATAAGGAAAGGGGCAGAGTATAGTGTTGTGAATGGGAATAAAATGCATCATGAACTTGTCGAAAATCTTGATTCAACAGATATGTGTAATTTTCTTTTGAAAAATATTAGCTTTCTGAATTGTATTTGGAAGTTTGGCCATCCACTTTTCTCATGGAAAATGGTTGTAGTAGTTCCCATTCTAAAACCTGGATCTCCCCGTCTGATCCTCCTTGTAGGCCAATATCATTAAAGTCTCATTTATGTAAACTTGTAGAATGTATGGTAATCGAATGTTTGAATTATATTTTCGATAAAAGAGGTAAATTCATGTTTTATCAGAGGGGAATTTGGAACGATAGAATAAGACCATAAGAAAAAGGAGCAGAAGTCAGTCATTCGGCCCATCGAGTCTGCTCTGCCATTTTATCATGAGCTGATCCATTCTCCCATTTAGCCTTCTCACCATGACCTTTGATACCCTGGCTACTCAGATACCTAGCAATCTCTGCCTTAAATAACATTGGAATCAGTTTGGGTTTGGAAGATCATAATAGGAAAGTACAGTTAAATAAAGATGTTGTAATAGCAATATTTTTGATATTGAAAAGGCAAATGATATTTATTGCATGGACTTTTGATTAATTTTTCGAAATGCAATTGAGAGGGCTATTGTACAATTTTTTTCTGATTGTTTCTATTTGTATGTCTTGTAAAGGTCTGGATGGGCAAGTATGACATTGAATTCATTTTTATATTTGGAAGATGGTATTAGTAAAGCCAGTTAAATATAGATGTTGTAACAGCAGTATTTTTACTATTCAAAAGGCTGATGGTATTTATGGAAGGAAAGAATTTTTATGAAATTGTGGAAATGAGGATGGAGGGGCTATTATCTAACTTTGAGTTGTTTTAATTGAACGTTTTGTGTCAGGTATGGGTGGGAAAGTTATATTCAGGTTGTTATGAGATAGAGACTGGGATCCCACAGGCAGTATTTATTATTTTATATAGTTATGAATCCCGTAACTGGAGAACTTACCAGCAAAGATAGAGAGGTCCGTTGAAGTCTGATGTCACTATTTTCAAACGTTTTACTCATAAAGGGACACAAAAGTAGGGTTAATACATACATTTAGATAGTGCACATTGTCAACATTCAATCTAAAGCGCGGGTATAGTAATTATCATCATTAAGAAGTGAGCTCTGCTGGTGTCTAGGGGTTAATAGATTGTCCGTTGGAAATATAAAAGTCACTCTGAAGGTCTGCAGGCCGCAGCCCTTTGAAAATCGCTGGGTTTTGCGTGGGGCGACCGAGAGAGAGAGATTGGGCGGGGGAGAAGAGAAAGAACTTGCCGAGTCTTGATGAATCTTCCGTGAAATCGGGGAAGCGTTGGTTCCCTCTCCCCGATGATAGTTAAAAGCGGTTTCCTGTGTGATTCCAGCCACAAATTCCAATCCCGGAATCTAACGCACGTGGCTTCCTTCAGAATGGCATCCCGCTACTGCGGGATCGCTCTCTCGTGTCTTCTGGGTGCGTCTAAGGGGCTGTCCCCCTGAGACTCTCCTTTATACTTCCTCACGGGGTCGCAGGTGTCAATCAGGTTGAGATGATGCAATCTCTCTCTCAACCAGCCCACCTTGCCCAAGGGCTTTTCACGTGGTCTCCATGAGACAATAGTTGCTGGCATCTTATTCTGTATCCCTGGTGGGACGTGCAATTTTTCACGTTCCTCTCTCTCTCACTTCCTGGGTCTACTGACCCCCCCCCTCCTCAAAGGGTGCTCTTGCGATTCTCACAAATGAGGGGGCTGGGATCATAACAATATTATAATTAATAATATTTTTCTCTGAGACAGGTTTTTCATTGTGTAAATCTCTATGTGCAGATGATGGAGGTTTATGGATTAGAGGTAGAAATTTCACTTTTACTGTATATAGGATGCTTTAGCAATTAGTAAGGTCGAACAGTCGGCGACTAGATGGGATTTAAGCTTTCAGTAGCAAAAACACAAGTTATGTGCTTTACAAACAGGATTAATGGACCTGCACTTGATTGGAAATGATATGGTCAAACTCCTTAAAAGGTGTCAATGGTGAGATTTCCAGGCATGTGGACAGATAATAAGCTGACATTGAAGCACCGGATCAGAAAATAATTGATAAATGTAAAGAAACATTAAATACTCTTCGTTATCCCTGTGAGTATTCTTGGGTGTGACATGAAAATATTTGATGATCAATCTCGTTTGTTTAATTGGATCTGTTCTTGATTATGTTTGTGGTTTATAGATCACCTTCCTCTTCAACTTTATGATGTTTGGGTGTGATACATTTCGTGCTTTAAGATTGTGTTGTGGTTAAGTCAGGTCGTCCCCTGATTCGGCTTTACTGGTTGAAATGGGACAATTGCCCTTCCAGGGACAGAGGTGGAAGTTGACGTAAACAAATTGGATTGAACATCCTGTGCTAAAGGGTGGTGGGGAACATCACAAGAAGAATGCTTTTAGTTCTGGGTGGCTGGGTTCTTATCACGCTGGGAATATGAGTGTATTGGATGATACAATATGTCCCACTGTAGCTTTCTCAGTAACCCCACTTTGTTGTTTTTTCCAACGACTGTAGTTAATTTTAGGTTACACAATTGGATTCCGTTCTGCCTGAGAGTCTGTTGGTTCACGAGTATATTAATGAAAGTTATTATCGTACGGTCAGCATTTTTACAGATGGGTTAAAACGTAATTTAACTGGGAATGTTAGTGTGTCTGTTCTCATTTTTTGTGTGTGCCTGAGTTGCAGGCAATGATAAAGAAATCACTTACCAGCCATTTGTGGGTATATGAAGCAGAATTCTTTGCTTTGATTTTAGGGTTACAGTGTGTGGAGGAAATTGGTCCTTGCAAACTTGTAATTTGTTCAGATTCTCTTTCGGTTTTGATGAGCCTTAAAACAGGACATTCTAGCAGTAGGTCAGATTGACTGTTGGAAACTCATCAAGCATTATTTCATATACAAAGTTCGGTTCATATGTCTGCACCTTATGGGCCCTGCACATCGCACTGTTGAGGGAAATGATGGAGTTGACTGTTTAGCAACAAAACCTGTTAGAAGTTCAACTGTGGATATAGACATTCCACTTTGCAAATCAGAAGCTAAGGGGATGGTAGGGTTAAGAATTCAGGACTTATGGCAAGATCTGAAGGGAAATTGCCATAAGGACTGATGCCTTTACAGAATACATAAATAAGTTGAGTTTATGGAAGAAGGGCTTAAAACAGGAAGGGAAGGAATGATATTGACACGACTTAGAATTGCCAACACTGTGCTTAATTATGCCTTGTATTTAATTAGAAAACCATTCTGTGTCACAGGACCATAGAACCATAGAACACTACAGCGCAGAACAGGCCCTTCAGCCCTTCATGTTGTGCCGACCCATATAATCCTTTAAAAAAGTACTAAACCCACACTACCCCATAACCCTCTAATTTTCTTTCAGCCATGAGCCTCTCCAAGAGGTTCTTAAATACCCCTAATGTTTTAGCCTCCACCACCAACCCTGGCAAGTCATTCTAGGCACTCACAACCCTCTGTGTAAAATAAAACTTACCCCTAATGTCTCCCCTAAATTTCCATCCCTTAATTTTGTACCTATGTCCTCTGGTGTTTGTTATTGGTGCCCTGGGGAACAGGTACTGACTATCCACCCTATCTATGCCTCTCATAATCTTCTAGACCTCTATCAAGTCCCCTCTCATTCTTCTACGCTCCAAAGAAAAAGGTCCCAGCTCTGCTAACCTTGCTTCATATGACTGTTGTGTACATTTTGTCATTATGAAACTTTTAAACACATACTATTTCAGTGTGAAGCAGATATGGGTGAAAAAAATCAAATGCAGTCTTCAGTACAATCTTTGAGGGGTTGATAGTTTTCAGATAAAAACTTTATTAAGTTATAGGACTGACGTTAAATTAATTCACAGTATTGAACATGCAGAGGAATATAATACTGGAATCGTCCCAATTGTATTGGGACGTTACTCTGGGGATGACGACTTAACAGAGTTGGCTGACGGATGTGGGAACAGCAGGAGAGACATGTCCCACCGAAGAAGTTCTCCAATGGCGGGGGTAGGAATCCGTCGCTGACAAGTGAAGTTAACGACTGTGTTAAGCCTAAGGAAATGGCATATAAGGTAGCAAAGGTGAGTGGGATGTTGGGTTATTGGGATGCTCTTAAAATCCAACAAAAGGCAATGAAAAAAGCCATAAGAATGGTCAAGACAAAATATGAGGGCAAACTAGCCAATAATATAAATCAGGTTACTAAAAGTTTAGTTTTCAGTTACATGAAGAGTGAAAGGGAGATGAGAGTTGATACTAGACCACTGGAAAATGATGCTGGTGAAGTAGTAATGGGGGACAAAGAAATGGCAGATGAACTTAATGAACAATCTTCACTGTCTTTTCCAGTCAGCACCACCCCCACTTGTCCCATTTAACCTGTTTCAGTTCGTGTGGACTGTAGCACCCGGGGGAGCTCAGGACCCTATTCTATTCTGTTGTTGGATGCGGTGAACGAGTTAAAATTAATGGATCGATAATTCTCATCTCATGATTATTTCACTCTCTGCATATTTACATTTACAGTGATCTTACTCCTGACGCCAGTCCCAGGACCCAACCCATTTACAGACCCGGAGCATAACGGGAGCAGATCCTCAGCCACTGGTTTTCATCCCCAGTCGCAAAGTAAGGATAAAGTTTCCCCGTGAATTTATTCCCAGTGAAGGTGTGGAGATGGGACTTGGTTTCCGCGTTGTAAAATGAAACTGTCCCGGACTCGTAACTGAGATAAACTTCCACCCTCCCGGGGATGGGACCGGCAGCGAGACGGGACTCGGGGGAGGGGGGAGCACCGAACACGTCACAATCCCAATGTAACACATCATAATACCGCCCGATGACCCAGAATCCGGTGTCCGGACTCAGACTGACCCGTCTCTTCCTCTCCACAGACTCTGCGGCGACTCCCAGACCCCAGCCCCGATTCCCCGTCACCTCCACCTCCCAGTAATGTCTCCCCTATGTGAATCCCTCCGATCTCAGCATACAAGCCCGATTTGTGAATCTCTTCCCGGTGTCAGGGAGATCTCTCCGGGTCCGGGTACATCTCACACTCTTCCGATCCTCAGACACCTCGATCCATGGATTCGCCGTTTCCGCATCCAGGGTGACAGAGACTGGGAGGGGAAGCAGAGAATCAGAGAGTCCCCAGGCATTGTGGGGAGACTCAGGCAGCACTGCTCCAGAGATTGGGGGAACACTTTGATAGAGTGGATGCAGAGGGGATATTTTGTGCTGGAGAACTCCTGAGGAGATTCACAAGAATTGTTGCGGATACCAACTCGTAACTCCGTGAAAATGGCTGCACAGAGTGATGGAATGGATCTCGGGCCTGTTTATTTTTAGTACTCGATGCACTGAGATACAGTGTCTGGTGGTTATGTTGTACTTTTATAAACCTTCAGTTTTGTCGTTCTGAAGTATTGCAGTTCTGTTGGACGGATGCTTCCCGGATGAGGAGAGTTTAAACAATTTAGTGATATTTTATTTAGAGCGGCTGAGGTCGATGGAGCTCTGGCAGAAATTCATCGGAATATGCGACTCACAGCCAATCTGAACCACCGGTACTTTTCCCTGAGGAGGATATGTCTAATTCCAGAGAGCGCGCACAGCAGAAAGGAGAAACACCACTTCATTGAAACACTCCCACATTTCAGGAGAAAGAGGAACACTGTTACACTGGTACTTTTTGCACTATTTATGTGTTTCTGTTTAAATTCAGGGTATTTTTCTATCTTTACGGCACGGCTGCAGTAAAACAAACACCTTAGGGTAGAGCAATATTAAACCTGACTGAGAATGCGTTGCAAGTTTTCTTCCTGATACTCACTGTGGTAAGTGCCTGGAATGAATGCCAGAGGTGATGGCGGAGGCGTATACGATGGAAGATATTAGATTCCACATGAATGTGCAGATAACGGAGGGATGTGGCCCTTGTGTTGGCAGAAGGGATTAGTTCAGTACGACATGAAACGACCAGTTCAATTGCTTCAGAATAACATCCGGTTTGCATAGAATCTACAGCTCCCGACGGTCACCGCGATCAACATTCTTCCTCAGCCACCACAGATTTTCTGATGAGTGTCGCAGTCAGATAAATGGAATGCGGATTCCGCAGTTGGAATATATTGTAGACCAGTGTGAGGTGTTGCCCATCGTCAGGAATAGCCATAGTAGTACACAGTGAATAGTCGGGGATTGTGGTCACGGAGAACAGAGGGATCTGGGAATACAGGTCTATAATTCCAAAGTAGGGTCATGAAGAGAGCATTTGGCACATCGACCTTCATGAATCAATGTACTGAGTACACGAATTGGAATGTTGAAGAGTAAAGGACACTCCTGTGGAAAACCCTGGAGTATTAGAAAGACATCAAGAAGCGTGAATGTTGACTGAGAAGTTTTATAATAATGCCTGCAGAATTTGAGAACCTGAGTTGGAGTGAAAGTTTCAACAGGTTTAGTCTCACCCAGTCTAAGACTTTTCCACCTCAGGTCGGGTGAGATACGAGCAGTAGGTCGTAGGTTAATGGTCAAAGGTGAATTCTTTAAGGGGATCATGAGAGCGAACGTCTTTACTCAGAGTGCAGTGTGTGTGTTGAATGAGTAAGTGGTGGAAAGAGGCTCATTTGAAAAATTCAGGATTGGTACATGGATAGGCGGGGTACAAAAGGCTATGATCCTGGTACAGGTCAATAGGGCTAGACTGGAAAACGACATCACAGATTGCAAGAGCCGGACGTCTGCTTATGTGTCGTGTTTGGTAACTCCACATCGAATCCATAAAAGTCCTCTTCAGTAATCTCCCGACCCCTGACGTGAATCTATATTATCGAGGATTATGTATCACCCTTCTAAAATAATATAATACCATTCATCGTCGCTTTTGCGGCTGGAGAGACCGGAACTATTTTGCTCATGTCCACGGTAACTTCATTAACCTACATTCACTGAATAACGTGCAGTATATCCCACTAGACCCTCTCATTAAGAGGTCAAACACTAATTCCATCGTGGTTCCTTACTTATAGAAATTTAAAAGCAATTATATTGATCAGTACAAGATCGGAAAGGTTTAGTCATAAACCCTGAGAGCAGGAAAAGTCCCTTCGGCTCCTGTGCCAGTGTGACTGAGATATAAATTCAAGCAAATGCATGTGTCAGGGAAGATGGGACAGATGCAGGATGAGGGAACAGCAGGTCAGCCTGGAAGGGCGAGTGTGAAGGTTGACAGTGAAGGGCATCACCCGAAACGTCGTCTCTGTTCCGCTCAGTAGTTGGTGCCTGGCATGGTTTGTTTCTTGAAATGTTGCATTCGGTTCCGATTGGATCTGTACACAAAGGATATTTTCTGCAGGAGTACTGCGGAGGAAATTCGCAAAGATTATGCAGGATCCCAGTTCATAACTGCCTAAAAGTGTCTACACAGGGTGATGGGATGGTAAAGATGATTTCGGGCCTGCTTGTCTTTAGTCTTGAGACACTGAGTTCCTGCCCTGCCCGGTTGCAATTCTCTAATAGGAGAAATATGCAGGCTTTGGACGGTGAGTGGAAAACGTTTACAAGGATGCTGCCTGGATAAGAGGAGTTTAGACAGTTTAGGGATATTTTCTCAGGAACGGCAGGGGTCGAGGGAAGCCTGACAGAAGATTATCGGAATATGAGAGGAACAGAAAGAGTGGGTAACGTGTATTTGTCTGATACCAGAAGGACTGTATTTAAGGTGAAATGGGTAATACAAACTAATGTGTCTCTTTTGCATAATTTATGTAGCTCGAAATTTATTGTAAGATTGCATCTTTTCCCCACGCTGCTGTCACAAGAGCCTTATGTTAGACAGTAATGTTAAACGACTCAGGTGTTTAAAGGAGATATGTGTTGCAAGTTTTATTTTTCATACTCATTGTCTGGGTCTGGAATAAATGCCAGAGATGGTGCTGGAGCAGTCGCGATTGAGGCTATTTGGCCCCACGTCACGATGATATAGAGGGTGACAAATGACACAAATTGTTCAATAACACCCGCTTTGCATCGGAACGACAACTTCTGTCGGGCCCTGCGCAAAATCGGCGGCTGCTGTCAAACTGGTGGGGTCACGTGTCTGCCTGGCTGTTGAGATCCAATGGTCTCACCTCTTCACTCACTCTGTGCTTCAACACTCTTCCTCAGCCTCCAGAAACATCTGTAGGGACGGACTCACCAAGTGGCCGGAGGGTAATCACGCCTGTCCTTGTCGAAGCCGACGCCGGCGACCACTGACTTCAGCACCTCGCTGAACTCCACCTTGGCGATGGAGCCGAAAAGGAGAAGCTCAGTGTGCGGCAGAATTCCCCCAGTTCTATCGTAGCTCAAACGTACCTCTATCCCCTGCTGTCACTGGCTGAGGTGCCTGTCGGTCAAATGAGAACTCAGACTATAATTAGTTAATATGAACGTCAGTCAGACTTGCAAGTAGTTAAAGCGAATCGTTGCAAAGTGTTTCCAGTGAGGGAAGAGACTGTAACGTCAGTGGACACATGTCGGCAAACCTGTTCTCTCATTAAAGATAATTTACTGCTGGATTGTAAATCACAACATGAATATTGTGATGCTTATAACGGATATGGTGAATTGTACTGCTCAGAAATAATGTCCTACTCAGGACATAAAAAATATTGTGAAGCTGAAAAAGGTATCTTGGTGTAACTGGTGTTACGTATTCCGGCAACAATGAATATATGAGTTCGGCAAGGTGTTTCGTATAACAAATAACACGTTTATTAAACACAGAAAACAAACGCCCCAAAAGTAAACAAACACGAACGCAACCGGAAATCAACTGCGGTGCGGCAGCTCAAACAGTTCTTAAAGCGATATTGCAAAAACAGTTCTTTAAAGTGGTATTGCCAAAAGTTCGATATGCTCACAGTCCATTTAAAAAGGAGAGACTTTATAAGACGATTCAAGTTCTCTTTCACGTTGCTTGACTTCGATCCCCGACGTCGAACTTCCCACGAAGAATACGAAATGGAACGGCTTAAAGGAACTGACCTTTTCTCCCTCACTATCCTCAAATCCTTTCTGGTAAACCCAGGGATTAACACGAAGATAGTCAACGAAATACTTCCGAATAAGGATCAAACAAAGGTCGAACCCGTTTCACCGTAGAAAGCGATTCTCCTCGATCTTTAACTCCCGAACTTAGATCATCACTCTCCACTAATTCCTCGAACTAGCAGAATCGTAAAGAACCTGCTGGCAATGACCTTTTAAACTTTAGGCATTAAATAAAAACTTCATCCTTCAACTAAACTGCGTCATCACTTAACGCAGTGGCATGAAGTCAATTTGGCAATTCCAGCCACGAATTACCCCTCCTCACCGGGTGGGGTCTTCCTTTTATAACCTGTAAAAAAACTGCCACATGTGCTCTACTGCCGGGAAAATGACATGATTTCACCATCGCAAAACCATTACCTCAAGTCCAGTACAGCTTCCACCCCAGTCACGTGACAAGGGTACCACTGTCTTGTCACGAGTACGTAACACTGGTGTTATGTGGGAAGCTGTAAATGGAGCTCTGATTGGTGGGGTATCTATACCACAGTCTACCTGTGAAGTTACACAATGGGAGTGAACTATTGCGGTGGAATGCGAGAAACCTGCTTTCTCATGGTCAAGATTATCGAAGTTTATTTCAGATTTGTCAAATCCCCCCGACGTTATACATATTCAAGAAACTTGATTGTTCACACATTTCCTTTTTTCTGTTCAGGGTTATATTGTTATTGGACGGGATAGCTTAGTTGTCAGAGGGGTAATGTGGCTATTTTATAAGGAAAGGGGCAGGGTAGAAATTGTTAATGTAACTGAAATATATGAGGCCTTTGACTTATAAATATTTCATTCAACTTGTAGGGGTGCTGATGTGGTGAATATGAATGTGTTTAGGTTCTGGTGGCTGGGATGTTGCCATGGTGAAGAGATGGGATAGTTAGATTACGGAATATGCCCCACTGTAACGTTCTCTGAAACCCCACTGTTTTTTGCCGATGAGAAGTAGCTTTTAGGTCACACAGTTTAATAAAGTCTAATGACTTCGTCATGACTGAGAATCTGTTGGTTCATCAGTATACTTAGGGAAATGATTATGACATGTCAACCATTGTTGCAGAAGAATCAAAAGGTAACTGGGATGTGTGTGTGGCTGATTTTATGGCCGAATTGCATGTAGCGGTAAAGAAACAACTTTCAAAACATTCATCAGTATATACAGCAGAACTTGTTGTCGCTATTTTTGGCTTACAGTGGATGGTGGAAATTTGTCCATGTAAAGTTGTAATTTGTTCAGATGCCTTTTCGGTTTTGATGCATCTTAAAGGAGGTTATTCTAGCAATCGGTCAGATTTACTTTTGGAAACTCATCAAAAATTATTTCGTGCGTCGTGTGTTTTATGTGTCCACTTTTTATGCGTCCCTACACATAGAGGTTTAGTTACAAAAGCTGTCAAAATTTCAACTCTGGATGAAGACCTTCCACCGAGCAATTCAGAAGCTAAGGGGTCGGTGGGTAAAGAACTACAGCAAGACTGGTGGAATAATGGGCATAAATGGAGACAACTTTACAGAATACATAACTGTTAAGTTTATTGGGAAGGGGGTAAAATAAGAAAGAGAGAAATTACATTGAATTGACTTAGAATTGGGCATACTATGATCATTGGTTCCTTATGTCGTGTTGAAAAACGTCATTCTGGGTCGGAAAGTTTTTGTTATTGTGAAACCGTTGAACACACATTTTCAGGGTGAAGTATAACAGGCAGAGGCTTTATAACAAACTTTGAGGGGTGATAGTTTTCATTTAAACGTTTTCTAAAGTTATGGCAGTGACTTGAATTTAATTCATATTATCGTGTTTGATTACGTGCAATCTCAGTGGCTTTTAGGTTAAGTTAGTTTTCATTTGAAAAAAAAACAGTGAGGGTTTTAGTTCCCAGTTCTCTGAGACGGATTCCGTTCTACTTCGCGCCGGGAATGCTCGTTTAAATTGATGTGTCAACCGCCGTTCAACTAAATGTTCCCTTGTTATTTCACGTTAGCCAATTATTCAAGGGGACGGGTGAGAGTGGGTGATTGACATTGGATTAGCCAGCCAGCATCCAGCAATCTCCACGCCGCTTTGTTCGAACGTCTGGCTGGTCCGTTCGATGGGCGGGAATGGGAAAAGATGGATTTCCACAGACCAATCGGTGGGCGGCATTCCACTGTAACAGTTTACTGTCTGCCAGGGCCAATGAGATACTGAGTCTCCCGGACGGTGTTTTGTCCCTTCCCCCCCCCCCCCCCCCCCCACACTACTCCAATGTCCCGGACTGCCGGCCGATGGGCCAATCCGCCCGGGAATAACACCCGGGAGATTAGGCGGTGAATGTGAGGATCTGGAGTCCGGACTGGAGTCACTGAGGACGCCTGTGGATTCGCTTAGGACGCGCCTTTATGAATGATCCGAAACACCGATGTGACCGGATATTTCACCGCGCCGATCACCTGCTCTCTAAATTTAGACTGTGTCACTCCGTAAATAAACGTGTTGGTGCAGCAGCTGAAATCACTCAGCAAAACCCCGACGTAGTGAAAGATCCATTCAGAATCATTGAATCTGAATCCTTCCCCTAAGACCTGATAATATATGAAATTTACAACGAATGCCATCCACAGGAGGATGAAGCTGCCGGAGAGGGTGAAGAGTAAAACCACAGACCTCCTCCTGCTCTCCAGCTCCGGGTCACTGCGGTTCTCCCCCTTGCTCTGACCCTTCAGCCCCTTACGGACACGACTGGCCACTAAAATATGTCTGACTGTCAGAGCGTTGAGCAACAGGATCCCAGCGAAAGGAAGCAACAGAGTTAAAACCGTATCTAGCCAATCATACCCGACCCACCCTGGGTCAGTGAAATAATTATCTATGGTGTCACAGAGCGACGGTGCATTGTTGATGATCATCCCGGGTTTCCAAATATTGTAACGACGAACGTTTTTCAAGCAAAACAGTACGCCGGTTGTTGTTAGAACTACTGCCGCAGTTTTCCCGGTGCAATATTTTGTTTTCAGCCTCTGGCAGCAAATGGCGACAAACCGGTCAAAGGTGAAAGTGACGGTGAACCAGACAGAACAGACTATGGCTGTGAATTTCAGTACATCGATAACCCTGCACACAGGGGTGATGCTCAGAAAACTCCACGGGAAGTAATACCAATTGATTCGATACAAAATTACCTTGGTGACAACAGTCAGTAGATCTGCAACTGCCATGGCCACCAGGTAGCGAGTGGTGCAGGTAGAGAGACCGCAGTTTCCCCGGGACAGGATCACAATCGCCAATAAATTCACTGGAGAGAGAGCGAGAGAGAGAGCGAGAGCGAGAGCGAGAGCGAGAGCGAGAGAGAGAGAGAGAGAGAGAGAGAGAGAGAGAGAGAGAGAGAGAACAGACACTGGACATTCTCCGGTATTTAACACTGATCGGGTCTCAACTAAAGATCGGGATGGCGAGGGTCTGTGAACGGCTGTTAATCTGACATCAGACACGGGTCACACTGTCTTTGATCTGCCTTCTTTAGTGTGGAGATAGAACGACGTGTGTTCCACTATCGGCGATATATAAAAGAGCTGCAAGAACGATGGACATCGTTGCTGATCCCGATTCCATTCTCTGATGGAGCCGGTTTCACTGATTTAACCGTGAATGACCAGCCCTCTGGCAACTCGGCATCTGATGTGACCGAGAAGGGATGCAGAGGGGAGCAACACACCAAAATACCGGAGGGACAGATTAGCAACCAGAGACTGAGTGGCTCGGTTAATGGATTATTTTACAGCGCAGTTTAATTCGATAACACACGGCAGCAGATCTATGGAGACTGTTTCAGGTAATCAGACCCAATTATTGACCAACAGGCAGCGGGATCCGACTGTGACTGACTCCACAGGGAGACGTGACACTCTGGACCAGAGAATTTCTCTGATCAATAACTGAGAAGCAGTGAACTCTCCAATGTCCAGCCCTCCCAGTCACACCTTCACAGAGAATTGGCTATGCCCAGCAGTGGCACAATTCTGGACAACGTGTCATTAATGGCGAGAACAGCGTTCGAGCCGATTCCGTGACTTACAGAAGGAACAGAGATTTAGTACTGCTCGTCATTAAATATGAAAAATCAGAATGTTGAACTGACAGTATCGATAACTCGGGCAGCTACTTGTGCAACGATCATCAAAGTGGAAGCTTGTAAAATGATCATAAACAGGATCGCAGAGGTTAAGACACAGAAATAGCAAACATGAATTGCTCTGCTCACTCACCAGGAGCTCCAATGATCGCAATGAACACGTACAATATGTTCCCCAAACTCAAGTACCTATCCAACATTGCAGACATTTTCTCTGTCCAGTGGTTTGTCCTCCTGTGCTACAGACGATCGCTCGGAATGGGATGTTGAGATTACACATACCTGAGGTTTTTAAATATCATTTAGCGACTCCACGAAGACAGGTTTCAACAGATTTAAAAGAAAAGATTTTTATTTTACTTACAAAACAATTACGTCAAGCAGGTGCAATCCTCGCTGTGACAGATTCAGAATAAACTGATGAATTTATATTTAGACCATTTGTGGGAGTTAGCTTGTCCCAACAATGGCGACTGAAACTTCCGAGGTGTCTTCCCAGCTAAAGGTGCTTCCGCTGTACATATGCACCATTTGTCAGACACCGAATATGGAAGTAAATTATGGCAGAGTAGCTTGTGAAACTGTATTGAATCTCCAATCTCCTCAAGACCATAAACTCTTTATGAAGGTTATGTTTAGGGGACTCTGCCGAGTGCGTTTTCAAAATAATGTCTGTGGTAATGAATAAACACTTTCCTATCCATGAAACGCTCAACGATTTCAGCGACTGAGTCATATTCAGAACACTTGGGGGCTTGTACGGGTTCCACCCCTAACTCTGACATATCGCCATCAAACTCACCAGTCTACTGTGAGGGAGCATGTTTTAATCATAGCACCCTGTATTTGTCAAAGAACACGGCAGAGAACTGAAGAGGCGGTAAGAAAGTTTGTCCACACTGTCGTACTTATTCAACATTTGAAATAGTGTCTTTGTACAGTGATTTGTCCCCCTCTACAACAGGCGATCGCCCGGGAGGGGGGGGTCAGAGGAGATTTATAGAATGTTACCTGCTTTTCAACACCTGAGTTACAGAAAATGTTGAACTAGTTAGGTCTTTTTCTTTGGAGCGTAGAAGGTTGACGGGGCACTTAAAAGAGGTATTTAAAATTATGAGGGGAATAGATAGAGTTGACGTGGATAGGCTTTTTTCCATGATAGTAGGGGAGATTCAAACAAGAGGACATGGGTTGAGAGTTAGGGAGCAAATGTTTAGGGGTAACACGAGGGGGAACTTCAGTATTCAGAGAGTGGTAGCTGTGTGAAACGAGCTTCCAGTAGAAGAGGTAGAGGCTGGTTTGGTATTGTCATTGAGAGTTAATTTGGATAGGTATATGGACAGGAAAGGAATGGAGTGTTATAGGCTGTGTGCAGGTCGGCGGGATTAGGTGAGAGTAAGCGTGCGGCACGGACTAGAAGGACCGAGATGGCCTGTTTCCGTGCTCTGATTGCCATATGGTTATATGATTTCTCCCTCATTTTGCTCCCAGAACCATCAAACGTTCCACAAAGGTTTACTCTTTCATTCCGTGTTCAACCTCCTCAGAGTTAAACCCGTGATATTACTGTACCCCTTACAAACAATGCAATGCTATATAGTTCCCCGAACACATCCCTCTGTTGTACTTGCCAAGTGTTCTCAGTAGCCAAACCGTCACGACAAAGCGTTAGTGTTCTCTGCTCGCCATTCTCTGACACAAACACACACACACACAAGAGACGGACAAACACACACGCGAACGCATATAAACACTCGGAGATGCAGACAAACAATGATACATTAATAATGAACACATTAAGAACTTCGAAATTTTTAAGATGGAGGCACATTTGGGAGTGCATGTTTGTTTCAGACACTGCAAAGAATTCTGTATATCGGAGGATTTGAGAATGCACTCGGACTGGGGTGCCTTTGGTGTGATGAATCTGAATTTGGTGTGATGAATCAGACTGGGGTGATGAATCTCAAGATTGTTTAATTAATAACAAGTAACAAATACACTTTGAACTGTGTTCCTGCTATTTGATTTGAGGTGGAGGCAGCGTTTTTGGTGTTTGTTTGAAGTGATGTTTGCTCTGGGATTAATCGAATGAGCACGAGGAGTTGTCAGTAGGTTTGGGTGTGCACGGATCTGGGTATGTAGGTGGATTTGTGTGTGTCGGCAGGTTTGGGTGCGCACGGATCTGTGTATGTAGGTGGATTTGGGAGTGTCGACAGATTTGGGGTGCGCACGGATCTGGGTATGTAGGTGGATTTGGAAGTGTCGGAGGTTTGGGGTGCGCACGGATCTGGGTATGTAGGTGGTTTTGGGAGTATCGGCAGGTTTGGGTGCGCACGGATCTGTGTATGTAGGTGGATTTGGGAGTGTCGACAGATTTGGGGTGCGCACGGATCTGGGTATGTAGGTGGATTTGGAAGTGTCGGAGGTTTGGGGTGCGCACGGATCTGGGTATGTAGGTGGATTTGGGAGTATCGGCAGGTTTGGGTGCGCACGGATCTGGGTATATAGGTGGATCTGGGAGCGTCGGCAGGTTTGGGTGCGCACGGATCTGGGTATGTAGGTGGATTTGGGATTGTCGGCAGGTTTGGAGTGCGCATGGATTCGGGGATACACACTGATTTGGGAGCGAACACTGAGTTGTGGTTTGCATGCGGCTTTGCGGGTGTGCACAGTTCTGGGAGAACACACGGATTTGCAGATTAGCGCAGATTTGGGAATCTCGGTGGATTCGGAGGTTGTCGAATCTCCAGGTTGTTTCATTGATACAAACTTTAATAATAAATTCCACCTGAAACTTGACGTCAGTTCTTGCTATTTTTTAGGATGGAGAATAATATTTTGAGACTGTTTGATAAGACCCTTCTCTTAGATAATGTAACTTGCATGTGGGGGGGCCATCAACAGTTTTGGGGGTGTCTACTGTTCCGGCGTAATGAGTATAATGTGTAGGTGTGCGCAAGGGTTTGGGTTCCGCGTGGATTTGCGGATATGCGCACATTTCGGGACCTGTCGATGAATCTGGGGGTGCATACGGATTTGGCGTCGAATGTTGCTTTGAGGATGTGCAAAGATTTAGGGGTATGTCAGAGAATGTGTGAGTACACTGGAATTATCAGGTGCCGGTGGCTTTTGGGGTGCACACTGATTTGAGGGTTGAATGAGGTTTTGCCAGTGAACACAGATTTGTGGGTGCACACTGATTTGCACGGAGTTGGGGGTGTTGGCGGATTCGGGGGTGAGCACTGACTTGGGGAGCCGGTGGATTTGGAGGTGTGTCAGAACTCAGGGTTGTTCCGTTTTAATGCAATAACAATTAACTCAATCTGTACTTTGACCTCTGTTATTCTTTTTTTTTAATGGAGATAGCTATTTTATGAACTGTTAGTTATGATTCTCGCTCCGGGATAATCTAATTTGCGTGTGCCGGTGTCTGCTGAAATGGTGTTGTGACGAGTCCCAAGATTGTTTTATTTCTGACAGACAAATTGAAATGTTGAAAGTTTGAAATTTGGCCTCTGTTCTTGCTTTGTTACTTTTCAGCAGGCATCTTGTGAAGTGTTTGAAATGAGAGTTCGAGAACAGCTGCATTGCGGGGAGACACAGACACAAAAACACACTGACGCATATTAACACTTATAGACAGACAGACACACACACACACACACACACACACACACACACACACACACACACACACACACACACAAACACTCATAGACGCACACGCACAAACACACACTCAAAACTGAAAATTTTTTATCTGCCTTTCCAGCTCTCAGCCGTCGTCTTTGAAACATAGGTGTGACAAGATTAAAACAGACCCCTCCCCCAACTAGAAGCTCAATTTCATGGCCTATGTTCGGGGTGGGAATGGGTCCTGGATGAGCCCCCAAATGATCTGTGTGTTACTAAGTCACTGAAGCAATTGGAGGACTTAGTGTGTATGAATTTGTGTTTATTCATCAACACAAACAGACATTTTCTTAGAGGGCCTCTCGGTATAGTCTACAAACACAAACTACTTCAAGAGTTTATACTCTTGAGGAGTATGGTAACAATAGGTGACTCAGTAGAATTTTACAAGCACAATGACATAATTTACTTCAATATTCTGTGCTAGACAACTGGTTCCTTTGAAGTACATATTTCCAGTGGAAGCACATTTAATTGTTAAGTCGCCTCGGACGGTTCAGTCACTTTTGTTGTAACAAACTAACTCCCACACATGATCTAAATATTATATCATTATTTTAATCGGAATTTGTCATCGTAGGGATTGTACCTGTCTGAAGTAATTGGTTTGTAAAAAATTTTAAAACCTTTATTTTTAAATCTGTTGAAATCTGTCCCAGTGGGATTGCTAAATGGCTTTAAAAATCCCAGGCATGTGCTGCCTCAACATTTAATTCCGAGAGATCGCCTGTCGCACAAAGAGACAAGAGAAAATGTCTGCAATGTACGATAGATACAAGAGTGTGGAGAAAATATTGTACGTGTCCATTGCCGTCATTGGAGTTCCTGGTGAGTGAGCAGAAGATATCACGTTCGTTATTTCTAGGTTTTCAGAACCTGCTTAAGATAATGCTACTAACTTACAACCTGTTTATTATTGCACAAATATCCATCAGAGGTATCGACCCTGTCAATTTCACATTCTGAATTTTCATAGTCGAACTAAGTCTATGTTTGTCCTCTAACTCACGGGATCGAATTGAACGCTGTTCTTGCCTTGAATGACGCCTTGTCCAGAGATGTCCCAGTGCTGGGGCTAGGGATCTCTCCGGCAAGTTGTGACTGGGAGATGTTTGCATTCTGAAGTACACTTTTTTAAGTTGTTGATCAGAGGGAAACCCTAGTCCTGTGCTTCACGTCTTCCTGTGGAGTCTGTCACAGTCGGATCCCATTGTCTGTTGGTCAATAATTGTGTCTGATCACCTGAACCAGTATTCACGGATCTGTTGCTGTGTGTTATCGAATTAAACTACATTTCAGAATTAATCCATTAACGGAACAACAAGGAGGATCTCGACAAGGAGGATCAACGGACAAGGAGGGTCTCGACGCGAAACGAAAGATTATTAAATTCAATGAATGCTCTCTGACCTGCTGAGTTCCTCTAGTATTGTGTGTGTTCCTCCTCACTGTATCCCTTCTCGGCCTCATCAGATGCTGATTTTCCAGAGTGCTGGTCTGTCGCAGTTAATTCAGTGAAACCGGCCCCATTAGCGACTGGAATGGGGATCCGCACCGATCGTTGATGTTCATGAAGATCGTTTTTTATCGCCAACGATTCCCCACAATTCGTCTTATCAACACACTGAGGAGTACAGTTCAGAGACAGTGCAACCCATTTACAGCCGTTTACAGCCTCTCGCACTCCCGCGTTTCAGCTAAAGATCATCCCATATTAATTCCCGGACAATGTTTTCAGTAATGCCCAGTGTCTGTTCCCTCTCTCTCCAGTGAACGTAGTGGCGATTGTGATCCTATCCCGGGGAAAGTGCGGCCTCTCTACCTGCACCACTCGCTACCTGGTAGCCATGGCAGCGGCGGATCTACTGACCATTGTCATCGAGGTCATTTTGGTTCGAATTAGATTCTATTACTTACCGTGGTGTTTTCTGAGCATCACCCCTGTGTGCAGAGTTATCGATGTTCTGAGCTTCACAGCTACACGATGTTCTGTCTGGTTCACCGTCACTTTCACCTTTGATCGGTTTGTCGCCATTTGCTGCCAGAAACTGAAAACAAAATATTGCACCGGGAAAACTGCGGCTGGGGTTCTAACAGCAACCGGCGTACTGTTCTGTCTGCAAAACGTTCCCCGATACTTCATACTGGAACCCGTAATAATCATCGATAATGTACCGTGGTTCTGTATTAACAAGGACCATTATTACATTAAACCCTGGTGGGTAGGATATGACTGGCTCGATACGGTTTTAACTCCGTTCCTCCCTTTCGCTGTGATCCTGTTGCTCAACGCTCTGACAGTCAGACACATTTTAGTGGCCAGTCGGGTCCGTAAGGGGCTGAAGGGTCAGAACAAGGGGGAGAACCGCAGTGACCCGGAGATGGAGAGCAGGAGGAGGTCTGTGGTTTTACTCTTCACCATCTCCGGCAGCTTCATCCTCCTCTGGATGACAACGGTTTTAAATTTCATATATTATCAGGTCTCTGGAATAGGAAACGATTTCAATGATTCTGAATGGATCTTTCACTACGTCGGGTATTTCCTCATGAATTGCAGCTGCTGCGTGAACACATTTATTTACGCGGTGACTCAGTCGAAATTCAGGGAGCAGGCGATCAGCGCGGTGAAATATCCCGTCACTTCGATTCTTCAGTTGATTAACGGCGCCGCATCCTGAGTAGTCGCCAGAGGCGGCGGCGGAGTCTCCAGTCCGGGCTCCAGCTCCTCAGATTCACCGCCCGATCTCCTAAATGTTATTCCCGGGCGGATTGTCCCATCGACCGGCAGTCCGGGTCGTTAAGATAGTGTGTGTGTCGGGAGAGTCAAAGCACCGTCCAAGGTAGTCAGAACATCATTCTTCCCGCCAGATGCCTAGGCTACTCCGGGATGCAGCCCGCATATCCGTTTGCGGATATGTCCATCTATTCCCATTCCGCTCACCAACTTCACTGTCAGACATTCCCACAAGACGGCGCGGTTCGAATCTGATGCTCATTTACTAACCCAATCTGAATCACACCAGTCTCCGCCATCTCGTTTAATTATTGGCAAAATTAGGACACTACAACTTAAAGGCGCATTCCCGTTATCAACTGGATTTGACTGTGGTGTAGAGAATTGAGAAATAATACAGAACTTCTTCTGTCTTCTAATGAAAGCTAAATTACCCCCAACAAATCCTATCGATTATACGTAATGAAACACAACACTGCCAATTAAATTAAAGTCACCCCCATGACTTATGAAAGCCGTTAAATGAAATCAGCTAAGCCCCCCAAAATTGCAATGAAGCTTGTATGATGTCTTTCCTCATATGCTTCACTCTGAAATGGCCTGTGTTAAACAATGAAAAAGCCTAGACAATCCAGAAGCATGTTTTGGAACATGACAAAAGGAATAAGTAAGCTTAGTAAGTCATGGCGATATAATTCCGTCCTTTCTTGGTTCTCCCATAGATCATAAACTTACATGTTCCCAGTCTAGTTCATGTCAATATAATTCCGTCCGTTCTTGTTTTACCCCTTTCTCCCCATACACCCAACACGTTTTGTATTCTGTAAATGTGTACCCATTTTCCCATCAGTCTTTCCAGAAACTTCTAATTCTCAACATACATAACTCTGAACTTCTGATTTGTTAAGTGAAGGGTCTTTATCCACAGTTGAACTTTTGTAACTTACAGTCAACCCACTCATTCCCCTTAATACCTCTGTGCAGGGACCATAAGAAGAAAATATATAAACAAGTACTTGAATGTGAATTAATGCCTGTTGAGTTTCAGACAGTAAATCTGACCGACTGCTGGAATAACGTGTTTAAGAGTCATTAAAACATAAAAGTAATCTAAACAATTATAACGTTACGTGTGAAGAAATTTCTCCACCAACCTTAAGCCTAAAATGATGGCAAACAAATCTGTATTATATATGCTGATAAATGGGTGCAAAGTAATTTATCTATCATTGTCTATACTTCAGGCATAAAATGGGCTACTGCAACATTCCCAGTTAAATTATCCTTCGTTCCATCTGTAAAAATGTTAAAAACTTGACATGATTTGAGTAACGCTTACGGCTATCGACTTGTATTTGTCTCGGGGAAAATCCGTCCACCCGCCAAACCGCGTCTCCCGTTTGCGTGGATGCTGTATAATGCACACTGGTACAAACTCGTACATACAATATCAGACAGCACACAATATACGTTTTACAGATTACTCTTCATAAACTTTACTGGAACTAGGTAATTCATAGTGAAACAATATAAAAGGAATGAAAATGGCGCCAAAACTTTTTTAGAGTTCAATCAATTCGAGCACAACCGTTGGAGCTCAGTTATCGAAACCTTCTGTCCACCATTCGATCTTCTCCGACCTCCTCGACCCGCCGCCTGGGACCAACCTGGGACCAAAGGGTCCAGCACGTCCTTCCTCTTCGGTTCTCCTCTCGAAAAACCCGCGCACTGACTCCAGGCTCCCACACATACAGAGGGAACAACATCGCTTCCAGTGGTTAGTTCCTCCGTTATCAATAATTATAACCCAAACATTTCAACTAAGCAGAGCATTACCAAATCAGTTAACTGCAAAAAAGCCATCTCATTTTTAACGTTACAGAGAAGCCATTTTATATATGCAGTTAACAGTTAATATTACAGATAATAATCTGAGAACAGCGCATTCTCCCCCCCCCACCGAATTAAGTCAAGCCATCATGACGTTCAGATAATTCGCCATCGCTCATGCAGAACACACCGCCCAATCCAAGTGCAGAAAGCAGTGGCATAACTCCCCAGAACAGTGCAGATCACACCCTGTTCCCCAGGTGCCGCATAGGCCAACCTATCGTGGGGGGGGGGGGGGTGCCTCCTTCTCTGTTGCCTGCGCACATTTTCTTCTAACTCCTTCACCTCGAATAATACGGGAGACACATGGGACCTACGAGGCGAACCGTCCCGCGAGTGGTCACCCAATCACCTCTGCACCTCGAAACCCTCTACCACTTGCTTGGGCCCCACATCAATAGGTACCCCTAATTGCCCATCACTAGCCCCTCATACCCCGTCTAAACAAGTGCGGAAGGGGCAAGGGCCAGGAGCCTCTCCCTCCATCACAGGAGCATTAGCGAGCGACAACAATCGTCCGAGTCATCATCCTCTGGGTCAATATCCCTCCCAGGAACTGGGCCCGGACCCGACTCTCCCGCAGAGTCCTGGTATAGGTGCAGCCGGCCCCTCGGGCTCTCTTTCTACCTCTACATCTCGTCCCAGGAGCAACAGGGGACTCCGATGGAGAATCTTGACGGGCCCCCTTCCATCCTTGGGCCTCATCCGAAAAACCGGTAGATTTGGCATCGGACTCTCTATTGCACAGGCCGTGCTGGACCAGCCATCAGCCAGCTTGTGTTTCCCAGGTTGTCCCAAATTCCTTATGAGGACTCGATCTCCCGGCAGTAATTGGGAGAACTTTACCTTCTTGTCAAACCTCCTCTTAATTCCCCGACTCTGCTCGGAGGCCGCTCCCCTAGCCGGCTCATAAACTCTTTGTAGTTCTTTCTTCATATCAGACAAATAATTCACATAGGGTTTCGGCGATACTTTACCTGCATCCGTCCCGAAACAGATGCCGATGGGCACCTTGCCTCGCGCCCAAAGATTAAGTAGTAGGGCGAGTATCCGGTAGCTTCATTTCGGGTTCAGTTGTCACAGTGAACCAGATGCCCAATATGTTGACTCCATCGGCTCTTTTTGCTAATCTCCAGAGTTCCCAGCATGTCTAACAGCGCCCGATTAAACCTCTCCGGCTGGGGATCGCCCTGCGGATGACAGGGTGTAGTCCTCGATTTTTCAACCCCCAGTATACCCAGTAGCTCGTTGATGACCTTAATCACAAAGTCTCGTCCCTGGTCACAATGTTTCTGCCGGGGAAGGTTATAATGCACAAACTACATCTTCCATAGCACTTTCGCGACCGTATTCGCCCTTTGGTCCTTGGTAGGGAACGCTTGAGCATACCTGGTGCAGTGGGCTTTGATGACTAAGACGTTCGCCGTATTGCTGGCATCGGGTTCCATGGCTGAGAAATCCACTCACACCAGGTCCAGCGGCCCCTCACTTTGCCAGTGTGACAACGGAGCAGCCTGCACAGGCAGTGTCTTCCGGCGTACGCAGCGAATGCATGACTGGCAATACTCTTCCACCTCCGCCTTCATTCGGGGCCAGTACTACTTGTCTTTGAGCGATCCAGAGATCTACCCCACCCCCGAATGTCCAGAGTCATCGTGCAGGGACTTGAACACAATCTTCCGATACTTCCCAGGCAGGAGGTTGCTCCGGGTCTTACGTGAACCGATATAAAACTTGTTTTCTCAACTTCAGCTGAGGCCATTCCCTCAATAACAGAGGCACTGAATCGTGTTCTGTCTTCTCAGCCTACTACACGGCGCACCTAACAGGGCCAATGTCCGGGTCATCTCGCTGAGCAGCTGCCACTTCCAACGGACTTAATTCCAGAAATTGGTTAGTCTTCTGTGCAGTCAGGTTACAGTAAACTGGGGTTATCACTGCTTGTTCCGGCCTCTCCGTTACCTCGGCCTTCACGGTGACAGCATATTGACGCATGGCTTTCACTCCAGGGTCAGGAATGCCTCCAGCTCCTCGTCCGTCTCCTGTTTCCTATGTCCCCGTCGTGCCAAACTATTCGCAACGACATTGCACTCTCAGGCCGGTACTTCAGGATGAAATCATATGCCGACAAAGCTGCCAACCACTGATGGCATTTGGCATCCAGTTTCTCCAAAGCCAGGATATAATTGAGAGGATTGTTGTCCGTCCTCACCTCAAAACTGGCTCCGGAGAGATAGTCACTCAGCTTATCCACCTCTGCCCACTTCAACGCCAGGAACCCCAGCTATAGGGGTGGGATAGATTCTATCGGACAGCGACAACCTCCGGCTGACAAACTCGACTGGTCTCAATCCGGTGATACAAGACGGCCCATAATCCGTCTCGTCTGGCGTCGTGTGTGGTACACAGAGTAATCGGGGGTCCGCAAAAGCCAGCACCGGTGCCTGAGTCAGCAACTCTTTCAGCGATTTAGGAGCCTCCGAACACTTTACATCCCACCTCGGTCCGAAGGGCTCCGACGGTTCGAGATGGGTAGACCGATCATAGCATACGGTCCTGTGGGAGACCCGTTTGTTTGGGATAGATTACGAGCAACGCTCGGAAGTTGAGGTGGATGAATACGCTGACCGATGGCCTGGCGCACGAGTGACTGAGAAGTTTAAGATGAACTCCAAATCGTGCACATTCGTCTGTTTGATTAGAATAGGCCCTCTTCTTCTTGTTTATCTTTCACTAACCGTTTAGTTCAGATTCATAATTACAATTAATTTATTCGTATATTTTATGAGACCAATTTGTAACAGGGCAGGATACACACTAACAGATATTTGAGGTGTGAGGGCGCCTGAATCTCTCGAGTTTGGTGGGGCTGGTGGTTGCCTTCCCTAGGCTGATGCAGGGGGATTCAGTGCATTTCCAGCTCAGTTGCAATTTCTGTTCCGTCAACAAAAAAATGGAAAGAACATGTCATAGCTGTAAATCTGCCAAGAGCAGGCTGTCCTCAAAAAGGGAGAGGCCGTCCAAGAATTGGACAAGTGATGGAGGACACCAAGAGACCTGTGAGAGACCTTAGGAGCAGTTACAAGCTTCGGTGGCTAAGATTTGTGAGGTTGCAATTACAACTGCTGCCCGCATGCTTCTCCAATTTTCTTGCTTTTCTGTAACATTTTCACACAGTTGCTTGGAGCCTTCAGCCTTCATGGTGTAGTGTTTGCCGGAGCAGCACTGACTGCATTTGGACCTGCCCGATACAGGTGTATTCTTACTACAGTCAATCGAAACATCCTGACTGCGCATGGTGATCTCCAGCTAGCTAACAATGTCTCTTCTGAAACTGGTTTGCTGTGCCAGTAATGAACTGGTGCATCGTATTAAAGGCGGTGAATACTTATACGATCAACTATTTTGTGTTTTATCACTTTGTAGATATCAGATTTCTCTTTGAAACAAAGGAGTCTTTTCCTGTTGATCAGCGTCAAAAAAGCCAAATTAAATCCACTGTGATTCAATGTTGTAAAACAATAAAACATGAAAACCCAAGTGGGGTGGGAATAAATACTTTATTAGGCTCTGTACCAGTGGATGAGAAATTATCCTTAATCCTGGTTGTGCGTGTTCTCAATACATTTTGTCTGCTGCCTAATGAAAGTTGTGAGAAGGGAGAATGATAGGGGTGTGAGGTTCCTTTGATTATGCTAACTGCTTTCCCAACGTATCAGGAAATGCGGACGGAGTCAAGGGACGGGAGATACCTTTTTTGTGACAGACTGAAATGTGTTCACCAAGTCCTACTCTGATATGAATTCACAAATTGCCACACCTCACTCACCTAGACTGAATACAATTGATCATTTCTCAACCTACTCCCCAGACTGATTAAGAATCCCTTGTATCAGAATCAGGTTTATTACCAACGGCATGTGTTGTGGAATTTGTTAACTTAACAGCAGCAGTTCAATTCGAAACATGATAATATAGAAAGGAGAAAAGAAGTGAATCAATAACCACAGGGATCAGCAGGGTTCCAGAGCCTTGAGCCACAGGACATTGGTGTGATCGTGAATCAATTAACGAATAATTCTACTTGCTGCTTACTGAGTACAGTATGATGGTTGCGCAATGGATAATGGAAACTAGTGAAGTTGCTTTGGAGGACATTCATGTTACCAGCGAGCAGTTATTTGCAGATTACAATGCATTAAGGTGCATTGGTCCTCAAAGCATGACCAATTTTTTTATTGAAGTCTGGATAAAATTGTGGGGGCTTTTCTAAAGATATTTACTTCATCATTATCTACGGTTGGTTGTCGCAATGACCGTGCAAACAGAGAAATGTTTTTGCATTGTTTACATGACCTGTCAAGGTGTGACATCAGTCGTGGGGAAGTTACTGGAGGTATTTCCTACTGGACAGGCCAAGCCAGCATTTTGATAGACAGAGTCAGATTAGCCGGTATGAGCATTGCTTTTTGGCGTAAAGTTGTGATTGATGAATCTCTCAGAGATTTTTGAAGAAATAATTAAAACTGTTTCTCAGAATGGAAGCTGGCGATTAGTGAAGTGCTGCAGGGTGTAGAGCTGGGAGTCTTGTTATTCATTATTTTAATAAATTATTGGTATGCAAATGCACAACTTTGTCGGCGTGGATTGTCCGGAACTACCTGCTGACACCATCTCGTCACGCAATATGTTCTGAATTGTAACCTTCCTCTGAGTGAAAGAGGAAAGTCTTCCTGAGGTCCCGCTTTAAAAGGTACTCCTCTTCCTAAACCTCATGTTGTACATACCTCGGTCTGAAATCAGCGAAAATGTTTCTTCATTCCAATTGATCCATGCCTACCTAATAACAAGCTAATAACAATTTGCATACAAGTGACCCATATCCCTCTAACCAGTCCTATCCATGAACCTGTTGGAATGTCTTTTAATCCGGCATTTGAACCCACCTCTGCCTGTTTCTTTGGTATCTGTTTCCACATAACTATCATCTTCTGTGCACAAAATATTGTCCCTCATGTCACCTTAACATCTCTTTCCAGTCACCTTCTTTCTCTGCTCTGCACTCTCTGTTCTGCTGAAGGTTCTCTCCAGCCTTCAGTGTTTTCACTGCCACATGCTTCTTATTATTGCTCAACGCTCCCATGATATCTCTTTGATTTGCCATAAGATTTGTTCCTCAATCTCCTATCAGCTACTGAGAGATTTACTTTAAAATTCCAGCAATGTGATTGTAATTTTATTTAATTTTAAAGTCTACTCACACAACCTCATGTGAAGTATCATCTGAGACATCCTCCCTCAGTGATGAACTCCTTGGTTAATAATGAAACTTTCCCTCCTCCCCGTCTTGTTCATCCCTCGCTGTCACATGTGAGCCCTCTACACCTGGAGTGAGGAGGTTCAAGAGCTGCCTGTCTTTCACTCAGAGTCAGAAATATGCACAGGACTGAAACTCAGCCATACTAACTAAGGTGTGCATCAGTGAGTCCCATTTATCTGTGCGTGGTCCATATCTCTCTAAACCTCTTTGATCCATGTACCTGTCCGAATGTTTGTTAAACAGTGTAATTATGTTCTCCTATACAGCTTCCTCTGACAGCTCGTAACATATACCCACCACCCTCGGTGTAGAAGAAGTTGCCCCTCGTCCTCTTTGAATCTTTTTTCTTTCATATTACCAAACAATTCTGCCTTTATTTATTTCTTAATCACTTTCTTCCTATTAGCGAGCGATCAGAATTGCATACAATACATTGTGGTCTCAGCAGTGACCTTTACAGTTATCACATGAACTTCCATCTCCCGTACTCCAAACTCTGATGAATGCCTTCCTCACCAGCCTGGCTACATTTTCAGAGAACGATGTATCTTTGTTCTCTCTGTTGCCCAACACCCATGAGGACTTGACTCTTTGCCGTAGATACACATGTCGGTGCGCCTGATTCAATATATTTCTGTCACTGAGGCTCACTCAGACATTGACGGTGCAGTATACGTACAGCATAGTATATGAAGAGTACAGTATATGTCTTGGCTGACCACAACGCCAAATTAAACTAAATCTTTTCTGACTCTTCAATGTCATTATCATATCTGCTTCCAGCACTCCCCATGGCAATCCATACTACGTTCCACAACTCGTTAAATAAAACCAATCTACTTACACTGTACATCATCTTTAAATTATCACCCTGTCACTTTAAAGGAAGACATTCTCGAATTTTCACCCTCGGAAAATGACTGACTGTTCACCTAATCTACACCTCACAAAGTTTTGTGAAATGCTGAGAGGACATTGTAATATCATATTTAGTTTCGGTCACCCTGTTATGAGACAGATGCAGTTCAACTGCATCTTTAAGGACATAGAAGTTTACAAGGTCAATGTTGGTCCACAAACGAGTGAACTATGAAGAGAAGTTGAGCAGTTTCAGAGTTGTGTTCCTCACAATGTGGGAGAATGAAGGGTATGATTATGGACGTGTATGAAGTAATTAGGGTCTCAGATAGGGGAATGCACAGAGATATTTTAACAGGGAATGTGGAGTCGGGAATTAGACAGCTCTAGATCGTGAGAGAACTGAGATCAAATTAAAATCTGACGGGCAATTTCTTACAGCCAGGCGGCGGTCTGTATATGGAACTAACTGCCGGAGGAAGTGGTTGAAGCATGTACATTAAGAAGATTCAAAAGCTAATAGACCTGGATACAGTTGGGAAAGGTTTATTTTAGCCAGGGATCGATGCAATTGAAATAGGAGCTTTGCTTGGCTGGATCCGATTGACTGAAAGACCCATTTCCATGCAGTCTGATGCTACAAATCTAAACCAAGTGGACTCTGGTTGATGACTTCTCTCAATGGCATACTACTTATTTACAGATCACAGAATCCAGCATCTTGCCAACAATAGATGAGACATCAGCAGTTACAGTGACAGAATCTTGCCTTCTACCATTCTGGAACAATTGACACACATTGGAGATTTTCCACTTCATTGAAACCTTCCTAGAGCACAGTGAGCTGTGAAAAGCCTCAGCTTAGTTATTCAGTTTTTCTCCAGCAAATTCCTGTAAAACCATTGCGTGCAGGTCGATGGGACCTGGTGACGTTTACTTTTTGTTCCATTAGTTTTTCTCTCATGATTTTGATTGTAATTTATTGCACTACGCTGAAAAGTGAACAATGTTCACAGTGTTGATTTTAACACTGCAATTTCCATTTCAGTTTCTAAAATTGAGTCACTTACTATTGTTTGCTGAAGTATTCTCCGTCTACTGGACTACCACTAGTCCTTCGCATTTTCTGTGTTATATTCTTTAATATTTCCCTTAATCTCATTTTTGACCAGAGATGCTTAATTTTTCTTCTGAATCCTTCTGTCTAATTGACATGAATGTCTGCTGAGCGTTTAAATATCTGCCACTGCTTATCAACTAACCTGTCCCTGACCTATTTACCCCATTCAAATACATCTGAAATGGTTTGTTCCTGGGTAGGTTCAGTAACATAATTCTGTCTGAAACAGTCCCTGAAGACTCCTCATATTTCTCTTTCGCAGCACCTCTCTAGTTTGACTAGTTTTATCAATACAGATTTGAAATTCAACTATGATAATCACACAGTTCAGTTCTTAACTCTCTTTGATCATCTACCCTCTCGTCCTCTGTCTCATGAAGCGGCAATGGATGAGGGTGTACAGACCACTCGCACCAATGTTGTCTTTCCCCGCTGTTCAGTGTCTTTACATGATAGTCACACCTCACCACCCCATGATGAACACGGTCGCCCTCTTCCTTTCACATTGCTGATTGGTATGGATCATTGTTGGTTAGTTAGGTAAGCCCATCACTCCCTCTGGAGCACAGGCGACCGACAGTAGATCACCAGAGACCTCTTGGCTGTCCCTGAATTTCAAACTTTCCCCAGGTGCAGCCTGTCTTCGTGGCGGATCCATCCTCTCCCAGGGGTGAGGTCTTAGGAGCTTCAGTAGTTCTGGGTTTTTGTGGGATTGGTTTGCTGAGGATGGGATGTCCATCTCTCCTCCATTTCCAGCCGGGATTCGGACCGTCCATGGACAGTGCTGGGGCATTGAATATGTGGGAACACTGAGATCCTTTTCCCGGTCAGCCTACAATCATCTCCCTGCAATAGCTGTTCAACCAAACACATTTCTCAAAGTGCGGTTCTTGCATTCATTCAGTCTATGTATGCTCTTCATAATTCTGTCTACCTTTGTCAAATCACCGTCATTCCCAAACGCTCCACGGAATAAAATCCAGGCAATAAGGGTCAAATGCATTGAGATCATCCTTGATCTTGCTCACCAAGCAGATTTCAGGTTCACCCTTTTTGGATTTTCTAATCACCTGTTTGAGCATTTTTCTGCTACTCAGTGAGGATCCAGTCCGATTTTAGCTTCCAGAACCCCTTTAATTGTGCTTTAGAAGGCTCCAGAAGCACAGATCTGTTTGTATATTCGGCTACTCCCCGTGACTGTATTTTCATTTTCTCTTCACTGTTTTACACTGAGACCAACTGTACCCTTGCCCACCAGCTGCTGTGTGAGAGAGTTGGTCTAGAGTGCTGAGTTTCAGTTCTGTTGTACATATGCTGGTGGACGTTAGTGGCTCTGTTAGAATGTAGGGTGAGCTGGAAGATGAGGGGCCACTGTCTACAGTCTGTCACTCTGACTCTGTCTCATCCTCTTCCCAAGTCGTTCTCTCTGCTCCTTAATCGGGCAGTTCGAGGTGCTGTGTGTAAAAGACGACGGCAGCAGTCAGTTTGTCACAGAGCAGCGACCTGAAACAGGTAGAGGGCAAGGAGGCAAGGGACTGGGCAAGGGTGGAGCCAGGCCTCATAAAGTGCTCTGTGATAACACGGAGGGTATCGCTAAGCAGCCATCCTTCAGAGGTTGGTCCTATCCTTCAGAGGTTGGTCCTATCCTTCAGAAACACCTCCAGTAAGTTTCCCACAACTGTTGTTAGTTTTCCACTCTCGGACCTTCATTGAGACCATTTCCCATCAGTACATGTTTTACCAACAGTACATTTCAGTGTTCAAGTTCAACGTAAATTTATTATCAAAACCTGTTAAGCAGGTGTTATCGAACAATTCCTTTTCTTGTTGGCAAGGTAACTCAATGCTCAGTCTGCTGGGTAAATTATTTTGTTCTGGTCTGAATGGTCGTCCCAACACTGTGACCCATCCTTCGAGGCACACCAATTACTGGAAATATTCCTGCATCAAAAACCCTCAAATGCTCTGTCTCTCTGCTCAAGTGTGCGAACACACGTAGACACACACACACACGCACGCACGCACGCACGCACGCACGCACGCACGCACGCACGCACGCACGCACGCACACACACACACACACACACACACACACACACACACACACACACACACACACTTCAAAACGTTGACAATCATACCAGTGCCCAAAAATACCAGGGACCTGCCGCAACGACTATTGCCCAGTGACGCTCACTACTGTGATGAAGTGCTTTGAGGGGTTGGTAATGGTCAAACAACTCCTGTCTGTGTGCAGGGACCCACTGCAATTTGCCAATCGCCACAATCTGTCAAAAAATACTGGCTCAAACTCAGCCTTAGATCACCAGGATAAAAGCAATTTATGCTGCTGATATCAGCTCAGCGTTCAACACAATCAGACTCTCAATTGTAATCAACAAGCTCCAAAACCTGGGCCTCTGTACCTCCTTCTGCAACTGGATCCTCACCAGGAGACCCCGGTCTGTGTGGATCAGAAATAACATCTCCTCCTTGCTGACAATCAACACCGGCACACCTCACCGATGCGTGCTCAGCCCACTGCTCTACTCTCTCTGCACCACGTCTGTGTGTCTAGACTCATCTACAAACTTGCTGACAACCCAACTATTGTTGGTGGAATTTCAGACGGTGACGAGGAGGAGTACAGGAGTGAGATAGATCAGCAAGTTGAGTGGTGTCGCAGCAACAACCTTGCACTCAACATCATGAAGACAAAGGAATTGATTGTGGATTGTGGAAGGGGAAGTCGAGGGAACACACACCAGTCCTCATCGTGGGATCAGAAGTGAAAAGGGTGAGCAGTTCCCATTTCCTGCCTGTCAACATCTCTGAGGAACTATCCGGGGCCCAACATATTGATGCAGTTACAATGAAGGCACAGCATCGGCTATATTTCATTCGGAGATTGAGGGGAATCGGACTGACACTAAAGACACTTGCAAATTTCTACAGATGCACCGTGGAGAGCATTCTAACTGGTTGCATCACTGCCTGGTGTGGGGAGGCCACTGCACAGGATCGGAAAATGCTGCAGAAAGTTGTAAACTCAGCCAGCTCCTTCATGGGCACTGTACTCCACAGCATCCAGGACACATTCAAAAGATGATGCCACAAAAAGAGGGCATCCACAATTAAGGACCCCCATCACCCAGGACATGCCTTTGTCTCATTGCTACCATCAAGGAGGATGTACAGGACCCTGGAGACACTCTCACTGGTTCAGGAACAGCTTCTTCCCGACTGTCAGATTTCTGAATGGACAAAGAACCCATGAACACCCCCTCAGGATTTTCCACCTCGTTTTGAACTACATTTTAAATATAATTTTACACATTCTAATTGTAATCAGTAGTTTCACCACATATGCTGGTGATATTAAACCGGATTCTGATACACAAACACACACAGCTGGGCTCAGACATACAACACTCCCACATTCCTCCCTTTGTGACACCCTGCTTGCTCCGTGGCCCCCGGTATGAAGCTCAAACTGTTGCAACACCTGCCCTTTAAATTCATGGCTGAGGCTGTGTTGTGTCTGTTCACTGTTTGAGTTCGATATTAAATGAAGAGCATTGAATGGGAAGGAAGGTTTGAATAGAAGAAAACCTTCTCTGAAGGTATATGGGGTCCTGTTGAGAGGTCTAGACAATGTAGATATAGAAAGGATGTTTCCCATGGTGGGAGAGTCCAGGACAAGAGGGCAGATCCTCAGGATAGAGGGGAATCCTTTCAGAGCAGAGATGCAAAGAAACTTCTTTAGCCAAAAGGTGGTGAATTTGTGGAATTTGTTGCCACATGAAGCTGTGGAGGCCAGGTCATTGGGAGTATTTAGTGCAGAGATTGACTGCTTCTTGTTCGGACATGACATCAAAGGTTACAGGGAGGAGGCTGGAATCTGGGGTTGAGGAGGAGATTTTAAACAAGGGATCAGCCATGATTGATGGTGTAGACTCGATGGGGCAGATGGCTTCATTCTGCTCTTCTGTCCCACGGTTCTTATAGTCTTATGGACTATTTTCTAAATGGGGAGAAATTTCAAAAATTGAGATGCAAAGGGATTTGGGAGTCCTTGTGCAGGATTCCCTGAAGGTAAATTTGCAGGAGTCTGTGGTGAGGAAGGCATATGCGATGTCACCATTCATTTGAAGAGGACAAGTCTATAAATGCAAAAATGTAATGTTGAGTCTTTATAAAGCTCTGGTAAGGCCTCACTTGGAGTATTGGGAGCAGTTTTGTGCCCCTGAGCTTGGAGAGGATGTGCTGAAACCGGACAGGTTTCAAATGTGGTTCATGAAAATGATTCCAGGATTAAATGTCTTGTCATATGAAAATCATTCGATGGCTCTGGGTCTGAATTCACTGCAATTCAGAAGAATGAGGGGTGACCTAATTGAAACCTGTTGAATACTGAGAAAGCTTGATGGAGTGAATGTGGAGAAGGTGTTTCCTCTGGCGGGCATGTCTAAGGACACAGCCTCAGAATAGAAGGGTGTCCTTTTGGATCAGAGATGAGGAGAATTTCTGTCGCAAGGAAAACTGAATCTGTGGAAATCTTTGCCTCAGGCAGCTTGCGAGGCCAATTCATTATGTATTTTTCAGACAGAGGTTGATTGATTCTTGATTGGTCAGTGCTTGACGTGATACGGGGCAAAGACAGGCGATTGCTGTAGAGAGTAAAAATGGATCGGCCATGATGAAATGGCTGAGCAGACGTGATAGAATAAATACAAGAATAAAGATCTCCTCTGAAGGTATATGGGGTCCTGTTGAGAGCCTGCATGGAACACTGTACACAGGTCTGGTCCCCGTCCCGGAGGCAGCCTATCGGATAAAGGGAATGAAGAAGTTTCCCAGATTGATTTTCGGTTGTGGTAGTGTCCTCAGAGAGATTACAATGATTAGGCCTGTCTCAAAACTAGAGAAATAAGAGGTGGTCTGACTGAAAGAGACACAGAATCACAGGGCAGGGGCAGGAATGATGTTTTCCTAGGTGGGGGTTGGGGGCGGGGTGGTGTTGAACAAGGGGTCAGAGACTCAAAATCCGAGGTTACCTCAGCAGGGCTGAGATCCGGAGAAATTTCCTCACCCATATTGTGGTGAATATTTGGAATTTTCTCCACAAGTTTTCTAAATTCAAATTTCAAATTTAGGGACTCAGCGATGATGGGAAAGGACACGACCCACCCAGCCAACACACTTTTTGTTTCTCTTCCCTCTGGGAGAAGGTTCAGGAGCTTGAAGATTCGTAAGGCCAGATTTAGGAACAGCTTCTTTCCAACTGTGATAAGACTGCTGAACGGATCTTGACCCGGATCTGGGCCGCAACTTCCAAATATCCCGACCTGACTTGTACTACCCTTTTCTATTTTCTAATTATGATTTATAATTTAATTTTTTATTGCATTTACTTCGATTTGTTCTTCAGGGAGCGCGAAGCGCAGAATCAAATATTGCTGTGATTATTGTACGTTCTAGTATCAATTGTTTGGTGACAATAAAGAGAAGTATAAAGTATAAATATCGGGTATTCTGAGGGAAGGGGAGAACAGGCGCAAAGGGCTGACTGGCCACGCATTCCTGCTACTGTTTCTTATTTTCTAAAGCAAGAGTTGACCATGGGTTTCAGCCATCCGGATTGCACAGGGGAGCGGTGAGAGCGCCGGAGATCCACCGGCAGCCGCTGCGGGGCAGCTCCCGTCTCCCAGCAGGAAGGGACGGGTCTGGGAGACAACTCCAGACAACAATCCCCGATCCTCGGCGGGGAAAGGCCGGGCGCCCTCCGTGTTAGCTGAAACATCTCACGGAATCTCCGCCGGTCGCTTCAGCTCTGCCTTCGAAAGGATTCACGACCCGCCGGTGGTGTAGCCGAAACCATAGGCGCAGCTCCCGGTCTCCGGCCTCAGTCGGTCCCGGTTCCAAACTCCGGCCCGGCCGTGCGCTCAGCGTCCCGCCCACTGACACACCTCAGCCAATGAGTGCATACCTCTCCCAACAGTGTTTGAGGGCGGACAAACAATTGATACTGGAGCGTTCAATAATCACAGTGATGTTTGATTCTGTGCTTCGCGCTCCCAGAAGTACAATTCGAAGTAAATACAATAAAAATTTAAATTATAAATTATAATCAGAAAATAGAAAAGGGAAAGTAAGGTAGTGCAAGTTAGGTCCAGATATTTGGAAGGTACGGCCCAGATCCGTGTCAGGACTTGTTCAGCAGTCTTATCACAGTTGGAAAGAAGCTGTTCCCAAATCTGGCCGTAGGAATCTTCAAGCTCCTTAACCTTCTCCCGGAGGGAAGAGGGACAAATAGTGTGTTGGCTGGGTGGGTCGTGTCTTTGATATCAGCGCCACTTTCCTGCAACGTGCCCAACGCTGAGCCCCTAAATTTGACTTTTGAATTCAGAAAAATTTTGGGAATCATGCACAAGGACTCCCAAATCCCTTTGCATCTCAGTTTTTGAAATTTCTCCCCATTTAGAAAATAGTCCATGAGACCATAAGAACCGCGAGACATAAGAGCAGAATGAGGCCATCTGGCCCGTCGGAGCAAGCAGGGTGTCACAAAGGGAGGAATGTGGGAGTGTTGTATGTCTGAGCCCAGCTGTGTGTGTTTGTGCATCAGAATCAGGTTTAATATCACCGGCATACGTGGTGAAATTTGTTGTTTTGTGTCTGCAGTACATTGCAATATTTAGCAATAAAAACTACAGATTACAATTAGGATGTGTAAAATTAAATTTGAAATGTAGTGCAAAATGAGAGGGAAAATACTGAGGAAGTGTTCATGGCTTCTTTGACCATTCAGATATCTGATGGTGGAGGGAAGAAGCTGTTCCTGAACCAGTTAGTGTGTCTCCAGGGTTCTGTACATCCTCCCTGATGGGAGCAATGAGACGAAGGCATGTCCTGGGTGATGGGGACCTACATCAATGTAAAATCTTCCCCATCCACCACCAATTCAGAAAGCGTTAACTTTAGTTTTGCAACTGACTCGTACGTTTAGGCAGGAAATGAAGTGAGAGAGAGAGAGAGAGAGAGATAGAGAGAGAGGGAGAGAGAGAGAGAGAGAGACAGAGAGAGGAGGGGTAGTGAAAGAGGGAGACGGATAGGGAGAAGGTGATGGAGAAGGTGAGAGTGAACTTGCTCTCCTGTCTGGTTCCACTCAGTCCTGGTTATCCATCTTCCCAGTAACACCTGCTTCTCAACTTCCCCGGAGTTCTTTACCCGTTCTATCTCTCCTCCTTCTACACACTTACCTCTCCCCATATCTCGTCATCCCCTAGTCTCCCTCCTCCCTCACCGCTTCCCAACTCCCTCAACTGTGTTTCTCCCTCTTCCTAAAGTCCTGAAACTTCCACTCACCCTCTCCCTCCCTCTCCGCTGAGGGATTGACAGTGAATCAGTCACCGGAAGTTGAGTAAATCCGTGTCCTGCGGAAGCGACAGCAGATAAAGCCTTTCGGCTGGATGAGGAGGGCGCGGGAGGAATATGTTTCATATGAGTGATGCAGGATTCAGGAAGGTAGGGAGTAAGCAGAGGGTGAGGGGTCAGTGTGAGAGTGGTGTAAGGCGGAGGGAGTGGGGAGTAATGGAGGAGAGTGAGGGGAGGGATAGTAGAGTTTGGGATGAGAGAGGAGAAGCGGAGAGAGACTAGAGAGAGGAAGGTGAGAGTGAGAAAAGTGAGAGAGAAGGACGAGATTTGGGGAAAGCGCGCAAATAGACCCTTCAGTCCGTCTGGACAGATCCACCCGTGTTCACACAGCCAGTGCTGTTTGCACACGGTTGGAATTTACTCCTGTAAACCTTCTCCACCCGCGTGTCGGGTCGGAGCTGGAGAGCTTTGTGACCTAGTATCAACACTCCCCACCCCCTCCATTTCACCAACACAATAGAGCTGGTGACTGACAACAGGAAGTCAGCCGGGGCGATGCAGACATTCGTGTTTACATCAACGGCAGAGGATAAGGGGGTTGAGAGCTCCAATCTCCTGAGAGTGAACACCACTGACAGCCTGTCCTTGTCCAGCCACAAGGACACTATCGCCAAGAGAGCTCAGCGGCCTCTCTGCTTCTTTGAGAGGCTGAAGAAAATCGGCGCCTCCTGGACGACCATCATCTGTTTTTACAGAACACATCCTGTGCGGAAACTAGTCGTGTTGTCACGGCAACAGCACTGGCCACCACCGGAAACATTGCAGAGAGCTGTGAACAAGTTCAGTACATCATGGAAACTGTGGACACTGTTTACACATCTCTCTGCCTCAATAAAACAGTCCGCATTATCAAAGACCCCACACACGTCGAACATTCTGACTTCCTGAGAGATGGACCACCAACTTCACAATCTCCCTAATGTAGCGCTGTGATTAATTGGTCTGTATGATTCGTTCATTTGATTAATTCTCCCTTCACATTTCACGACCCCGCACTCCCAGTCCTGAGGTGATGAATTGATCTTTATGGACGGGATGCGAATCAAAAGTTATCACTGTATCTTGATTCATTGAAAGCAACTGTCCCAATTTACGCTCATCTCTCCTCTCTTCTCTCTCCCCCCCCCCATTCTCTGTATCTGTCACTCTCTCTCCCTCTCTCTTTCCCTTCTCTCTACCCCTCTCCTTTCCTCTCTTCTTCCTCCTCTCTTACGTCCTCATTTACCCTCTCTCCCCCCCTTCTCCACACTCCTCCGCCGCCTATTCTGCAGCACACTAAACGGAAACAAACAGGCCTCTCCCAGAAACCACAAGCCTTTATCTTCTGAGAGAACATTGAATCTTTCCAACCGACGAGAAATTATACAACATCTGTAATGCACTGAGTGTGTAATACCGTCATCACAGTGCGGGGTGGGGGTGGGGGGTTGGTCTGGACGGGTGGGTGGCGGAGACAGCCAGCTACAGGAAAGGGGGTATTGGGGAGAAAGATCGGCAAGCGGAAGGTTAGGCAAAAACGGAGTAAGAGACAATAAGGGAAAGATGCAGGTTAGTGACTGTGTAGGGAAGAATGTTTGCAGGAAAGAGTGGGAGGGTGCAAAAGATTACGGATGAGGAAAAGAAAAGATAGAGAAATTGAGGAATTGTATATGTAAAGAGAGAGTGAGAGAGAGACGGAGAGAGAGAGAGAGGAACAGAGAGAGAGAGAGAGACAGAGAGAGAGAGAGGGAGAGAGAGACAGCGAGGGAGAGAGGGAGAGAGAGACAGCGAGGGAGAGAGGGAGAGAGAGACAGCGAGGGAGAGAGGGAGAGAGAGACAGCGAGGGAGAGCAAGAGAGATACAAAAGCAGAGAGAGAGGAAAAGAGAGGGGGAGGGGGGAGACAGAGGGAGAGAGAGAGAGGGAGAGAGAGAGGGAGCAAGAGACAGACAGGCAGAGGGAGAGGAAAAGAGAGAGGGGGAGAGAGGGAGACAGAGGGAGAGAGAGAGAGAGAGGGAGGGCAAAAGAGAGACAGAGGGAGAGGAAAAGAGAGGGACAGAGAGGGTGGCAGAGAGAGAGAGGGGCAGAGAGAGGGAGAGAGAAAGAGAGCAGGAGAGAGACAGAGGTAGAGAGACAGAAAGAGAGAGAGAGGGAGAGGAACAAAGAGTGAGAGAGAGAAAGAGACAGAGGGAGAGATGGAGAGAAGGAGAGAGACAGAGAGAGAGGGAGAGTGAGAGAGAGTGGGGAGAGAGTGAGTCAGAGAGAGGGAGATTTTCAGAGATGGGAAGAGAGAGTCAGGGAGAGACAGAAAGAGAGAAAGAGAGAGAGTGAGGAAGAAAGAGTGGGACAGAGAGGAACAGTGAGAGAGAGATGTAGACAGGGAGAGAGAGAGAGAGAGAGAGAGTGGGTGGGGAGAGGGGGAGAGAGAGATGGAGAGGATGGAGCGAGAGGGAGCGAGAGGAACAGTGAGAGAGAAAGACCAAGAGAGAGAGAGGGAGGGAGAGCAAGGGGGAGAGAGAGAGAGAGGGAGAGCGAGAGGCTAAGAGAGAGAGAAGGAGAGACAGAGAGACAGGCAGAGAGAGAGGGTGGGGAGAGTGAGAGAGAGACAGAGAGAGAGGGGAGAGGCAGAGAAAGAACAGTGAGAGAGAAAGACAGAGAGAGAGGGAGGAAGAGAGAGGGGAGAGAAAGAGCAAGAGAGAGAGGGAGAGAGACAGAGAGAGGGGAGAGAGAGGAAGAGCAAGAGAGAGAGGGAGAGAGATACCGTGAGAGAGACAGAGAGGGAGAAGAACAGAGAGAGAGAGGGAGAGAGAGTGAGAGAGAGACAGAGAGGGAGAGATGGACAGGGAGAAATACAGAGAGAGAGGGAGGGTGGGAAGAGAGTGAGAGAGAGAGGGTGGGGAGAGTGTGAGAGAGACAGAGAGGGAGATAGAGGGGGAGAGAGGCAGAGAGGAACAGAGAGTGAGAGAGAGACAGAGCTGGAGGGAGAGAGGGAGAGGGAGTGGAACAGAGAGTGAGAGAGACAGAGGAGAGCAAGAGAGGGGGAGAGAGGCAGAGAGAGAGAGAGGGAGAGAGAGAGACGGAGAGACAGGGTGGGGAGAGAGTGACAGAAAGAGAGAGAGAGCGGAACGGAGTGAGAGAGACTGAGACTGAGAGAAAGTGGGGGGACAGAGAGAGAGAGACAGAGGCAGAGGGAGAGCGGGTGTGGTGAGAGAGTGAGAGGGGCGGAGAGAGGGAGAGACAGAGAGAGAGCGTGGGGAGAGGGAGCGAGGGAGAGACAGAGTGGGAAGGAGAGAGAGACAGAGACAGGCAGAGAGAGAGAGGGTGGGGAGAGAGTGAGAGAGACAGGGAGAGAGGGAGATAGACAGAGAGGGGGAGAGAAAGAGAGAGGGAAGAGAGAGAGAGAGAGAGACAGAGGAACAGAGAGAGATGCAGAGAAAGACAGAGAGAGGGAGAGAAAGTGGGTGGGGAGAGGAACAGAGTGAGAGAGAGTGACAGAGATGGAGAGAGACGGAGAGATGGAGCAGCGAGAGGGAGAGAATCAGAGAGAGTGGAACAGAGTGAGAGAGAAAGACAGGGAGAGCGAGACAGATAGAGGAACAGAGAGAGAGAGAGGGGGAGAGGAACAGAGTGAGATAGAGAGAGAGACAGAGGGAGAGATGGAGAGAGGGAGAGCAAGAAAGAGAAAGAGAAGGAGACAGAGACAGGCAGAGAGAGAGGGTGGGGAGAGTGAGGGAGACGGAGAGGTAGATAGACAGAGCAGGGGAGAGAGAGTGAGAGAGAGACAGAGAGACAGAGAGGGAGAGATGGAGAGGGAGAAATACAGAGAGAGAGGGAGGGTGGGAAGAGAGTGAGAGACAGAGAGGGAGATAGACAGTGGGAGAGAGACAGAGAGTGAGAGAGAGACAGAGAGGGGGAGAGAGGCAGAGAGGAACAGAGAGAGAGGAACAGAGAGTGAGAAAGAGAGGAGAGCGAGAGAGAGGGGGAGAGAGGCAGAGAGAGAGAGAGGAACAGACAGAGAGAGCCAGAGAGAGAGGGAGGGAGAAGAAAAGAGAGAGAGAGGGAGAGACAGGCAGAGAGAGAAGGTGGGGAGAGAGTGAGAGACAGGGAGAGAGGGATATAGACAGAGGGGGAGAGACAGAGAAAGAGAGAGAGGGAGGGAGGAAGAGAGAGATAGAGAGAGAGAGGGAGAGAGTCAGAGAGAGAGGAACAGTGAGATGGAGAGAAAGAGAGAGTGGGTGGGGAGAGAGGGAGAGGAACAGAGTGAGAGAGAGAGAGTGACCGAGACGGAGAGGGAGAGGGAGCGAGAGGGAGAGAGTCAGAGAGACTGAGAGACAGAGAGAGAGGGGGAGAGAGGCAGAGAGAGAGGAACAGAGTGAGAGAAAGAGAGAAAGGGAGGAAGAGTGAGAGAGACAGAGAGGAACAGAGAGAGAGGGGGAGAGAAGGACAGAGAGAGGGAGAGAAAGAGTGGGTGGGGAGAGAGGAAGAGAGGAACAGAGTGAGTGAGATGGAGAAATAGGGAGATGGAGCGAGAGGGAGAGAATCAGGGAGAGAGGAACAGAGAGTCAGAGAGAAAGACAGGGAGAGCAAGAGAGAGGGACAGATATAGGAACAGAGAGAGAGACAGAGAGAGAGGGAGAGTGGTTGGGGAGAGAGGGAGAGGAACAGAGTGAGATGGAGAGAGAGTCAGAGAGGGAGAGATGGAGAGAGAGGGAGAGCGAGAGAAAGAGAGAGAGAGAACAGGCAGAGAGAGAGGGTGCGGAGAGAGTGAGAGAGAGGAACAGTGAGATAGACAGGGAGGGAGAGAGAGGGGAGAGGGAGAGCGAGAGAGAGGGAGAGAGAAGAGAGAGAGAGAGGAGGGAGGGAGACAGAGAGAGAGTGGGTGGGGAGAGAGGGAGAGACAGACAGAGAGAGCGTGGGGAGAGAGAGAGAGGGAGAGACAGAGAAGGAGAGAGAGAGACATGCAGAGAGTGAGAGAGGGTGGGGAGAGAGTGAGAGAGACAGGGAGAGAGGGAGATAGACAGAGAGGGAAGAAACAGAAAGAGAGAGTGGGAGGAAGAGAGAGAGAGAGAGGGAGAGACAGAGAGGAACAGAGAGATGGAGAGAGAGAGGGAGAGAGAGAGTGTGTGGGGAGAGAACGAGAGGAACAGTGAGAGAGAGAGTGACCGAGACAGAGAGAGAGGGAGAGAGGGAGCGAGAGGGAGAGTCAGAGAGACTGAGAGAGAGGGGGAGAGAGGCAGAGAGAGAGGAACAGTGAGAAAGAGAGAGAGGGAGGGAGGAAGAGAGAGAGAGAGGAACAGAGAGAGATGGAGAGAAAGACAGTGAGGGAGAGAAAGAGTGGGTGGGGAGAGAGGGAGAGAGAAACAGTGAGAGAGAGTGACAGAGATGAAGAGAGAGGGAGAGATGGAACGAGAGGGAGAGAATCAGAGAGAGAGGGTGAGAGAGAAAGACAGGGAGAGCAAGAGAGAGAGAGACAGATAAACAGAGAGAGAGACAGAGAGAGAGAGCGAGAGTGGGTGGGGAGAGAGGGAGAAGAACAGAGTGAGATAGAGAGAGAGAGGGAGAGATGGAGAGAGGGAGAGCGAAAGAAAGAGAGGGAGAAGGAGACAGAGACAGGCATAGAGAGAGGGTGGGGAGAGAGTGAGAGAGACGGAGAGGGAGATAGACAGAGCGGGGGAGAGAGAGTGAGAGAGACAGAAAGGGAGAGAGAGGGGAGAGGGAGAGCAAGAGAGAGAGGGAGATAGAGAGGGGGAGGGAGACAGAGAGAGAGTGGGTGGGGAGAGAGGGAGAGAGAGGGAGAATGAGAGAGAGAGAGACAGAGAGGGAGAGATGGACAGGGAGAAATACAGAGAGAGAGGGAGGGTGGGAAGAGGTGGAGAGAGAGAGGGTGGGGAGAGTGTGAGAGAGACAGAGAGGGAGATAGACAGACTGGGAGAGAGACAGAGAGAGTGAGAGAGAGAGACAGAAAGAGAGAGAGGGGGAGAGAGGCAGAGAGGAACAGTGAGAAAGACAGAGAGAGGGAGGGAGAGAGAGGGGAGAGGGAGAGCAAGAGAAGGAGAGAGACAGAGAGGAAGAGAGAAGAGGGGGGAGAGAGAGGAGATAGGGAGAGCAATAGAGAGAGGGAGAGAGACAGAGAGGAAGAGAGAGAGAGGGGGGGAGAGAGACAGAGAGTGGGTGGGGAGAGAGGGAGACAGACAGAGAGAGCATGGGGAGAGAGAGAGGGAGAGACAGAGAAGGAGAGAGAGACAGGCAGAGAGAGAGAGAGGGTGGGAGAGAGTGAGAGAGACAGGGAGAGAGGAAGATAGACAGAGAGGGAAGAAACAGAGAGAGAGAGGGAGGAAGAGAGAGATAGAGAGAGAGAGAGCGAAAAAGAGAGAGAGAGAGGAAGAGCGATGGAGAGAAAGAGAGAGAGGGAGAGAGTGTGTGGGGAGAGAGTGAGAGGACAGAGTGAGAGAGAGAGAGAGTGACCGAGATGGAGAGAGAGGGAGAGATGGAGAGAGTCAGAGAGACTGAGAGACAGAGAGAGGGGGGGGAGAGGCAGAGAGAGAGAAAGAGAGAGAGGGAGGGAGGAAGAGAGAGAGAGTGACAGAGAGAGAGATGGAGAGAAAGACAGAGTGAGGGAGAGAAAGTGGGTGGGGAGAGAGGGAGAGAGAAACAGAGTGAGAGATGGAGAGAGAGGGAGAGATGGAACGGGAGGGAGAGAATCAGAGAGAGAAACGGAGAGTGATAGAAAAAGACAGGGAGAGCAAGAGAGAGAGACAGATAGAGGAACAGAGAGAGAGACAGAGAGAGAGGGAGAGTGGATGGGGAGAGAGGGAGAAGAACAGTGAGATAGAGAGGGAGAGAGAGAGAGGGAGAGATGGAGAGAGAGGGAAAGAGAGAGAGAAGGAGACAGAGACAGGCATAGAGAGAGGGTGGGAAGAGAGTGAGAGAGACGGAGAGGAAGATTGACAGAGCGGGGGAGAGAGAGTGAGAGAGAGACAGAAAGGGAGAGAGAGGGGGAGAGTGGCAGAGAGAGAGGAACAGTGAGAAAGATAGAGGGAGAGAGAGGGGAGAGGGAGAGCAAGAGAGAGGGAGATAGAGAGGGGAGAGAGAGACAGAGAGAAAGAGTGGGTGGGGAGAGAGGGAGAGAGAGGGAGAATGAGAGAGAGAGACAGAGAGGGAGAGTGGGTGGGGAGAGAGGGAGAGAGAGAGGAACAGAGAGAGACAAGAGGCAGAGAGAGAGGGTGTGGAGACAGAGTGAGACAGAGAGAGGGAGAAAGACAGCAGGAGAGAGAGAGACAGAGAGGGAGGGACAGAGAGGGAGGAAGAGAGACAAAAGAGAAAGAAAGGTACCGAGAGTGAGAGAGACAGAGAGAGTGGGAGAGACAGAGAAACAGAAAGAGAGAGAGGGATAGAGAGTGAGAGAGAGACAGGGAGAGAAGGAGAGGGAGAGAGAGAAAGGGAGAAAGTGGGAGTGTGTGAAGAGAGTGAGAGTGAGGGAGAGAGAGGGTGTGGGTAGTGTGTGAGAGACAGAGAGGGAGAGTTGGAGAGGGACAGACAGAGAGAGAGGAGAGACAGAGACAGGCAGAGAGCGAGTGTGGGGAGAGAGTTAGACAGAGAGGGAGATAGACAGAGGTGGAGAGAGAGAGTGAGAGAGAGACAGAAAGAGAGAGGCAGAGAGAGAGAGGAAGACAGAGAGAGGGAGGAACAGAGAGTGAGGGGAGAGGGAGAGTGGGTGGGGAGAGAGGGAGAGACAGGGAGGAAGAGAGTGAGGGGAGTGAGGGAGAGAGAGGGAGAGGGGGAGAGAGAGAGAGGAACAGAGAGAGACAAGAGGCAGAGAGAGAGGGTGTGGAGACAGAGTGAGGGAGAAAGACAGCAGGAGAGAGAGAGAGGGAGGAAGAGAGACAGAGAGGGAGGAAGAGAGACAAAAGAGAAAGAAAGGTACCGAGAGTGGGAGAGACAGAGAGACAGAAAGAGAGAGAGGGATAGAGAGTGAGAGAGAGACAGGGAGAGAAGGAGAGGGAGAGAGAGAGAAAGGGAGAAAGAGGGAGTGTGGGAAGAGAGAGAGAGTGAGGGAGAGGGTGTGGGTAGTGTGTGAGAGACAGAGAGGGAGAGTTGGAGAGGGACAGACAGAGAGAGAGAAGGAGAGACAGAGACAGGCAGAGAGCGAGTGTGGGGAGAGAGTTAGACAGAGAGGGAGATAGACAGAGGTGGAGAGAGAGAGTGAGAGAGATAGACAGAAAGAGAGAGGCAGAGAGAGAGATGAAGACAGAGAGAGAGGGAGGAACAGAGAGTGAGGGGAGAGGGAGTGGGTGGGGAGAGAGAGAGATAGGGAGGAAGAGAGTGAGGGGAGTGAGGGAGAGCAAGAGAGAGAGGGAGAGAGACAGAGAGAGTGGGTGTGGAGAGAGGGAGAGAGAGGGAGAGAGAGAGGAACAGAGAGAGACAAGAGACAGAGAGAGGGAGGGTGTGGGGAGAGAGTGAGACAGAGAAAGGGGTGGAGAGGGAGAGAGACAGACAGAGACAGAGGGAGGGTAGAGAGTGAGAGAGAGAGAGAGCGGGAGAGAGAGAGACAGAGAGGGAGGAAGAGAGACAGAAAGAGAAAGAGAGGTACCGAGAGTGAGAGAGACAGAGAGAGAGAGAGGGAGAGAGACAGAGAGAAGGAGGGAGACAGAAAGAGAGAGGGATAGAGACTGGGAGAGAGAGAGAGACAGATGGAGGGGGAGAGACAGAGAGGGAGAGAGAGGGAGGGTGGGAAGGGAGTGAAAGAGTGAGAGGGAGAGAGAGTCGGTGGGGAGATTGTATGAGAGACAGAGAGAGAGGGAGATAGACTGAGGGGGAGAGAGACAGAGAGGGAGAGATAGAGAGAAACTGTGGGGAGAGAGTGAGAGAGAGAGATACAGGGAGATAGACCGAGAGTGAGAGAGAGACAGAGAGAGAGGGGGAGAGGCAGAGTATCAGTGAGAGAGAAAGACAGAGGGAGGAAGGGAGAGGGGGAGAGTGTGAGGGAGAGCAAGGGAGAGAGGGAGAGAGAGAGGAACAGAGAGAGAGGGAGAGAGAGGGAGAGACCAGGGAGAGAGAGAGTGGGTGGGGAGAGAGGGAGAGAGAGAGAGGGTGGGGAGAGAATGAGGGAGAAAGACACCGGGAGAGAGAGAGGGGAAGAGAGACAGAAAGAGAGAGAGGTACCGAGAGTGAGAGAGAGAGAGAGAGGGAGAGAGACAGAGAGAGAGGGAGAGACAGAGAGGGAGAGGTGGAGAGGGAGAGAGGGAGGGTGGGAAGTGAGAGAGTGTGGGAGATGGAGAGGGTGGGGAGAGTGTGAGAGAGAGAGAGGGAGATAGACAGAGGGGGATAGAGACAGAGAGAGTGAGAGAGAGGCAGAGAGGGAGGGAGGAAGAGAGGGGGAGAGAGAGGATGGGAGATGGTGGAAGAGAGAGAGGAATTGAGAGTGAGAGAGACAGAGGGAGAGCAAGAGAGAGAGAGCGGGAGAGAGGCAGACAGAGAGGAACAGAGATTTAGAGAGAGAGAGAGAGGGAGGAAGAGAGGAGAGAGAGAACAAGAGAGACAGAGGAACAGAGTGAGAGTGAGAATCAGAGTGAGAGAGACAGAGGAGAGCACGAGAGTGAGAGAGAGAGGAACAGAGAGGGAGTGAGACAGAGAGGGAGAGATGGAGAGTGTAAGAGAGAGAGAGGGAGAGCAAGAGACAGAGAGAGGGAGAAGAAGAGAGAAGGGGAGAGCGACATACAGAGAGAGAGGGTGGGCAGAGAGTGAGAGAAATGGAGGGAGAGAGAGAGTGACAGAAAGAGAGGGAGAGGAACTGATTGAGATAGACAGTGACTGAGAAAGAGTGGGAGACAGAGAGGAAGAGAGACAGAGAGAGAGACAGAAGCAGAGAGAGAGAGAGAGAGAGGGTGCTGAGAGAGTGAGAGAGAGAGGGGGGCGGAAAGAGGGAGAGACAGAGAGGGAGAGATGGAGAGAGAGGGAGAGCCAGAGACAGACAGAGAGGAGAGACAGTGAGACAGGCAGATAGAGAGTGTGGGGAGAGAGTGAGAGAGACAGGGAGACAGAGAGGGATGGTGGGGAGAGGGAGAGACAGAGAGAGACAGAAAGAGAAAGAGAGGGAGAGAGAACAGAATGTGAGAGGGGGAGAGATGGAGAGAGGGAGAGAGACAGAAAGGTAGAGAGAGAATGAGGATGGGGAGAGAGTGAGTGAGAGACAGAGACAGAGAGCGATAGAGAGAGGGAGGGCGACAGAAAGAGAGAGAGAGAAAGAGAGTGAGAGACAGAGAGAGATGCAGAGGGTGAGAGTGAAATTCCTCTCCTATCTAGTTCCATTCAGTCCTGTTTCTCCATTTTCCCAGTATCTCCTGCTTCTCAACTTCCCCCGAGCACTTTACCCGTTCTATCTTTGACAGTGAATTAGAGTCACCGGAAGTTGAGTAAATCCGTGTCCTGCGGAAGCAACAGCAGATAAAGCCTTTCGGCTGGATGGGGAGGGCGCGGGAGGAATATGTTTCATATGAGTGATGCAGGATTCAGGAAGGTAGGGAGTAAGCAGAGGGTGAGGGGTCAGTGTGAGAGTGGTGTAAGGCGGAGGGAATGGGGAGTAATGGAGGAGAGTGAGGGGGAGGGATAGTAGAGTTTGGGATGAGAGAGGAGAAGCGGAGAGAGACTAGAGAGAGGAAGGTGAGAGTGAGAAAAGTGAGAGAGAAGGACGAGATTCGGGGAAAGCGCGTAAATAGACCCTTCAGTCGGTCTGGACAGTTCCACCCGTGTTCACAGAGCCAGTGCTGCTTGCACACGGTTGGAATTTACTCCTGTAAACCTTCTCCACCGCGTGTCGGGTCGGAGCTGGAGAGCTTTGTGACCTGGTATCAACACTCCCCACCCCCTCCATTTCACCAACACAATAGAGCTGGTTACTGACAACAGGAAGTCAGCCGGGGCGATGCCGACATTCCTGTTTACATCAACGGCAGAGGATAAGGGGGTTGAGAGCTCCAATCTCCTGAGAGTGACACCACTGACAGCCTGTCCTTGTCCAGCCACAAGGACACTATCGCCAAGCTCAGCGGCCTCTCTGCTTCTTTTAGAGGCTGAAGAAAATCGGCGCCTCCTGGACGACCATCATCTGTTTTTACAGAACACATCCTGTGCGGAAACTGGTCGTGTTGTCATGGCAACAGCACTGGCCACCACCGGAAACATTGCAGAGAGCTGTGAACAAGTTCAGTACATCATGGAAACTGTATGATTCGTTAAGTTAATTAATTGGCCCTCACATTTCGCGACCCCGCACTCCCAGTCTCGAGGTGAAGAATTAATCTTTATGGACGGGATGCGAATCAAAGGTTATCACTGTACTTTGATTCATTGAAAGCAAATGTCCAAATTTACGCTCACCTCTCCTCTCCTCTCTCCCCCCTCTCTCAGTCTCTCTGCCTGTCACTCTCTCTTTCTTTCTCTCTGACTCTCTCCCTCTCTCTCTCTTCCCTTTCTCTCTACCCCTCTCCTTTCCCCTCTTCTTCCCCCTCTCTTACGTCCTCACTTACCCTCTCTCTCCCCGCTTCTCCACACTCCTCCACCGCCTATTCTGCAGCACACTAAACGGAAACAAACAGGCCTCTCCCGGAAACCACAAGCCTTTATCTTCTGAATGAACATTGAATCTTTGCAACGGACGAGACATTATACAGCATCTGTAATCCACTGAGTGTGTAAAACCGTCATCACAGTGCGGGGTGGGAGAGGGGTGCTGGTCTGGACGGGTGGGTGGCGGAGACAGCCAGCTACAGGAAAGGGGGAATTGGGGAGAAAGAGCGGCAAGCGAAAGGTTAGGCAAAAACGGAGTAAGAGACAATAAGGGAAAGATGCAGGTTAGTGACTGTGTCGGGAAGAATGTTTGGAGGAAAGAGTGGGAAGGTGTAAAAGAGTACGTATGAGGAAAAGAGGAGATAGAGAAATTGAGGGGGGGAGAGAGAGAGAGAAAGAGAGAGAGAAAACGAACTGTGGAGCAGAGTGCAGTACTGGGGCACAGGTCAACATCATCTTTGAACTGTCCCACAGTCACCTTGAAATCACGTCCTCTGGTAATTGAGATATTCACCTGGTGAACAAACGATGCCGGTTCTCTTCTCTCAGATCTCTACTCAGCCTCATTCTGCCTCTGGTCTCCTCTCAGCCCCCAGGGCTACAGAGGAAACAACTGAAGCCTCTCCAACCTTTCATTCCCTCTGATCCATGAGGCATCCCCTCCATTTCCAAAACATTAACTCTCACCCGATCCTTCCTCCGCCGTAACAGGGTGAGAGTTCCTCCTGTTGTCAACCAACGACCAGCGGTTCTGTGCTGGCGATACAGTCACCCGGATGGTGAGATGTGTCCAGGTGCCAGGGACAGGGATGACTCCGATCAGGTCCCTGGCATTCTAAAGGGGGAGGGCGAGCAACCAGACTTGTTGGTAAATATTGGCACCAATGACAGGTAGAAAAATGTCAGCAGGCCCTAAAAAAGATATTTTGGGAGTTAGGTAAGGGGTTTGGGAACCGATGTGCTACGACCGAGGATGAGGTAGTTGGTTTGTAGACAGAGACAGTATGTTGTGAGACTGCCGGCAATGAGAGGCTGCTGATAGGGCAACCTGGCAGTTGACAGGATGAGTTGCGATGGAAAAGACGCACAGAATCGAAAAGGCTGAACACAGGACTGAAGGTATTACATTTGAATGCGCGCATTGTACAGACTGACGTGGAGGAACAGCTGCGGACTGGCATACATGAGGTTGTGGGCATCACTGACAGCGTAACATAACATAACAAAATCAGACCATCAGAAAGAGCCGGCATAGGGTCGGAAGGTGCTGAGTCGCTGTGGGGAGAGCTGAGGAACTGCAAGTGCAAAGAAACCCTGGTGGAAGGTATGTGCAGACCCCCAAACAGTAGTAAGGACGTAGTCTACAAACTACAACGGGAAACAGAAAATGCAAGTCAGCAGGTCAACGTTACAATAGTCATGTGGGATTTCAGTACACAAATAGATTGGGAAAGCCCGGTTGGTGCTGGATGCCCCGGGGGAGAATTTCTAGAATGCCTGCGAGGTGGCTTCAGAGAGCAGCTCGTGGTTAAACCCACTATCGCCAAATCATATCGTTCCCTTGAGGCCCAATACCGGTCGGCGGCCTGGTGGCTGGGGACCACTGCACTAAGGGATCTGCTATTCTGGTTAGGGCGTGATGCAATGAACCGGGATTGAATTTGCAATTTGAGAAGGGGAAGCACAACGTAGATGCAGTGTTGCAGTGGAATGAAGGAAACTGCAGAGGCGTGAGAGGGGAGCTGGCCAAAAGTGATTGGAAAAGACCTTTGGCACCGATAACATCAAAGCAAGAATGTGTGAAGATTCTGGAAGCAATTCAGAAAGCGCAGGATATACACAACCCAAAGAGACAGAAGTGTTCAAAAGGCAGAAAGTCCATAAGACCATGAGGTGCTGGAGCAGGTTAGGACATTCGGCCCATCGACTCTGCTTCAACATATCACCATATCATCCTGGTTGATCCAAATTCGCACCAGACCCAATCTCCTGTCTTCTCCCCGTATCCTTTCACACCCTGAACAGTCAGTAATATATGACCATCTGTAGTAAATGTACAGAGAGAATCAGCCTCCACCGCTGCCTGTGGCAAAGAATACCCTACATTCTGCACTCTGGCTAAAGAAATTCCTCCTCATTTCCGTTCTAACAGGATGCCCTCTGTTATGGCTCATCCAGTTTTAGACCCACCAATCACAGGAAAAACCCTGCCCACATCCACTCTATCAAGGCTCCTCCTTCAACGAGTTCACCCCTTATTTTTCTGAATTCTGGCCTAGAGATATCAATGGTGATATGACAACCTGTTCAATACTGGAACCATTTTCGTGCCCCTCCTCTGAACCCCCTCGAGATTCAGCACATCCTTTCTGAGACAAGGAGCTCAAACCTGCTCAAAATACAAGTGAGGCCTCCCCAGAGCTTTTTAAAGTTCCAACATTTTGTCCTTGCTTTTACCTTTTAGTCGTCATGAAATGAATGCTCTGTATACCATCTGCCGTTTCCAATCCTAATCTGTCTAGCTCCTTCTGTGGCCTCTCTACGTCCTCAGAACTATCTTTTCCTCCATCTCTGTTCATGTCCTCTGCAGACTTTGCAACAAAGCCATCAAAGACATCATCCAAGTCATTGCCATATAGCAGAGAAGAATGGGTCCCATCACAGACCCCTGTGGAATGCCATTGGACATCTGCAGCCAGACAGAAAACGCTCCATTTATTCACACGTTCTGCCTCCTGTCAATCAGCCACTGCTTTATCTGTGCTAGACTCTTTCTGTAATACCATGGGCTCATAGCTTGTTAAACAGCCTCATGTCTGCCCCCTTTTTAAAGGCCTGAAATTCAAAGTACACAACATCAACGGATTGTCCTTTGTCTATCCCGCTTGTTATTTCTTCAGTGAATTTCAACAGATTTGTCAGGAAACTATGCTGACTCCGGCCCTTTTTATCATTTGCCCAAAGTTCCCTGAAACATCATCTTTAATAATCGAACCCAACATCTTCCCAAACACTGAGGTCAGACCAACTGGCCTTTAGTTTCCCTCCCTCTGCCTCTCTTGCTTCCTGAAGAGTGGAGTGACACTGTTGTACTCCCCTTTCTCCGGAATCCCTCTTCCACAACACACTGGTCCTTACTCTTCACTTATTCCCTATTCTTCCTTATCTCTCTTCATCTCCCCACTCTTTCTCCCTCTTTCAATCCCCACTCTCCCTTCTCTCTCTCTCTTCCCCCAACACTCCATTCTCTCTTTTAGTATGCCGTCTCTTCTGTCTTGCACCACACTCCCCCTTCTCTGCCGCACATACCCACTCTCCATCTCTCTCCCGGAACCCACACCCCATTCTCTCTTCTATTCCCCTATCTCCCTAATCTCTCTCCCAGACTCCACTCCCCCGTCTTTCCTCTCCCCACCCTCACGTCGTTCTCTGCCACTGCCCACTTACCTTCCTCTGTCCCACTCCCCATTCTCCCATCTCACTCTTCCAATCCCCACTTTTCCCACGCCGAATCCTTTCTTCTCTCCCACTACACACTCTCCCTCTCTCTCACTTCTCACTCTCCCTCACTTCTCACTCTCTCTTCTTTCTCTCAAACCGCAAAAGATTCCTTCTCCCTCATACCCTTCACACGCTGCCTTCCTTCTCTCCCACTGCCCAACCGCTCTCACTCTACCTCTCTTTCCTACTTCTCACACTTCATTCTCTCTCTCTCAGTTATCTGTCCCCAATTCCCACGTTCCCACTCTCCACTCTCCTGTCTCTGTCCCCCACTGCCCTCACTCGCTTTTCTTTCTCATAAGCACACTGTCCGATTTCTCTCACCCTTGCCACTCTCCCTCAATTTGGTCTACTCATTAATCTCCCATCTGTCTTTCACACTCTCTGCACTTCCCTTTCTCCACTCTCCCTTCCCTTTCTCCCCACTCTCCCTTCCCTTCTCCCCACTCTCCCTTCCCTTTCTCCCACTCTCCCTTCCCTTTTCCCCACTCTCCTTTCCCTTTCTCTCACTCTCCCCTCCCTTTCTCGCAACCCTCCCTTCCCTTTCTCCCACTCTCACTACCCTTTCTCCTCACTCTCCCTTCCCTTTCTCTCCCATCGCACATCCTCCAGTACCATTTGAAACTCCTCACTCTCCCATCTCTCTCTGACACACTCCATACCCTTCATTCTATCTCGAACACCTCCCGCCCCCACCAACCCTTCGTTCTCCCTTTTTGGGGTCCACTTCCTCTCTCTGCTTTAACGTTCTCCCACTCCCCACTCTCCCTTTCTCTCCAACTATATTTCTTCATTCTCTGTCTCCCAGTCCCCATTCCCCTTCTCTTTCTTCCTCCCCACTCTCCCTCCTCCCAACCATTCTTTCTCTCTCTCCAACTTCCCAATCTCTCTCCCCACTCCCCACTATACATTCTCCCTGCCAATCCCCACCCTGCATTGCCGCACCCCCACTTACACTCACCAAAATCTTATCCCCCCCCAACAGAATACCCTCCATTCTCGTCTCATTCCTCACCTACTGTATCCAGAGAGCCGTGCCTGTCACGTGACAGCACTGCCCTCACCTGGTCAGTGGTCACACCACTTGCCAGTGAACATTTCGCCCCTCCCAACGAATCAAAGGCCACCTTAATTGGATTAACCCGTCTTGCACAAGGCCGTTGACTCGCCGGTGAATCACCTGGGCTGGACCGTCCAGCCCCCTGGCCTATAAAGGGTGCTACATGTGCTTGGCTCGCTCTCTTTGTCATCCTCCAGGGGCCACCCTGCTTCACTCCAGTCTGAAGACTGCAGAACAGCGCTGGAGACAAGGTGTGCATTGAATAGGGCTGTGGGAGCATTTATTATTGTCCCTTTAGCAAAGAGCCGTGCCTGCCCATGATCAAGGTGTGACGAGTTTTGTAGTTGCATTTGCCTTGCTCGTATGTGTACCTGTACTCTGACCCGACACCGTTTCCCGGGTATTGTACGGCCGACCCAACGTTTCCCACGCTCCTCTATTCTAAGCATTTGTGCGAATATTGTAGCCATTTGTGTTGTTCCCAAGCTGTCTCCACTTGTAAATAAACTCCTGATTAAAACTGTGTGTCCAAAGCCCTTGCCTGTGAGACCCAGAGAATCTCTCTTTTCCATCACAACATTTGGCGCTGCGAGCAGGATCTCATCGGTCTTGGCTGGACACAGAGCACAGGGGAGAATGTTCTGGAACAAGGGGAAGAAAGCCAGTGCAGGAATGCAGAATAGGATCCCCGGGTGGACCGATGAAAGGGAGGGGTTTGAGAGTCTGGCCAGCATGCTGGCAGACCACGGGAAACCAGTGGACCGGTCGGAGCAGTTAGACCCCTTGGCGAGAGGCTGGGCCACCATGTGGTCTCCCTCCTTAAGGAATCAGGGTTCCCAAAGCCAGGGGGGTCAAAGGGGTGCCTCCTGGTTGTCTGCGTCCCTGCCGAGACGCCAGGTCAGGGTTACCGACCACATTCAGCACTGATGTGGTCAGAAGGACAAGGAGCCAGAACAGTTCCGGCAGCGCTGCTGCACGCTGCGGGAGGGAGCACAAGCTGCCCAGACCCGAGCCGAGGAGCTCGGGGTCGGGGGAACCGAGGCCGCCTGCAGGCTCACACAACTGCTGCACGCTGCGGGAGGGAGCACAAGCTGCCCAGACCCGAGCCGAGGAGCTCGGGGTCGGGGGAACCGAGGCCGCCTGCAGGCTCACACAACTGCTGCACGCTGCGGGAGGGAGCACAAGCTGCCCAGACCCGAGTCCAGGAGCTCGGGGTCGGGGGGACCGAGGCCGCCTGCAGGCTCACACAACTGCTGCACGCTGCGGGAGGGAGCACAACCTGTCCAGACCCGAGCCGAGGAGCTCGGGGTCGGGGGAACCGAGGCCGCCTGCAGGCTCACACAACTGCTGCACGCTGCGGGAGGGAACACAAGCTGCCCAGACCCGAGCCGAGGAGCTCGGGGTCGGGGGAACCGAGGCCGCCTGCAGGCTCACACAACTGCTGCACGCTGCGGGAGGGAGCACAAGCTGCCCAGACCCGAGCCGTGGAGCTCGGGGTCAGGGGAACCGAGGCCGCCTGCAGGCTCACACAACTGCTGCACGCTGCGGGAGGGAGCACAAGCTGCCCAGACCCGAGCCGAGGAGCTCGGGGTCAGGGGAACCGAGGCCGCCTGCAGGCTCACACAACCGCTGCACGCTGCGGGAGGGAGCACAAGCTGCCCAGACCCGAGTCCAGGAGCTCGGGGTCAGGGGAACCGAGGCCGCCTGCAGGCTCACACAACCGCTGCACGCTGCGGGAGGGAGAACAAGCTGCCCAGACCCGAGTCCAGGAGCTCGGGGTCGGGGGAACCGAGGCCGCCTGCAGGCTCACACAACCGCTGCACGCTGCGGGAGGGAGCACAAGCTGCCCAGACACGAGTCCAGGAGCTCGGGGTCGGGGGAACCGAGGCCGCCTGCAGGCTCACACAACCGCTGCACGCTGCGGGAGGGAGCACAAGCTGCCCAGACCCGAGCCGTGGAGCTCGGGGTCAGGGGAACCGAGGCCTCCTGCAGGCTCACACAACTGCTGCACGCTGCGGGAGGGAGCACAAGCTGCCCAGACCCGAGCCGAGGAGCTCGGGGTCAGGGGAACCGAGGCCGCCTGCAGGCTCACACAACTGCTGCACGCTGCGGGAGGGAGCACAAGCTGCCCAGACCCGAGCCGTGGAGCTCGGGGTCAGGGGAACCGAGGCCGCCTGCAGGCTCACACAACTGCTGCACGCTGCGGGAGGGAGCACAAGCTGCCCAGACCCGAGCCGAGGAGCTCGGGGTCAGGGGAACCGAGGCCGCCTGCAGGCTCACACAACCGCTGCACGCTGCGGGAGGGAGCACAAGCTGCCCAGACCCGAGTCCAGGAGCTCGGGGTCAGGGGAACCGAGGCCGCCTGCAGGCTCACACAACCGCTACACGCTGCGGGAGGGAGAACAAGCTGCCCAGACCCGAGTCCAGGAGCTCGGGGTCGGGGGAACCGAGGCCGCCTGCAGGCTCACACAACCGCTGCACGCTGCGGGAGGGAGCACAAGCTGCCCAGACACGAGTCCAGGAGCTCGGGGTCGGGGGAACCGAGGCCGCCTGCAGGCTCACACAACCGCTGCACGCTGCGGGAGGGAGCACAAGCTGCCCAGACCCGAGCCGAGGAGCTCGGGGTCGGGGGAACTGAGGACGCCTGCAGGCTCACACAACAGCTGCACGCTGCGGGAGGGAGCACAAGCTGCCCAGACCCGAGCCGAGGAGCTCGGGGTCAGGGGAACCGAGGCCGCCTGCAGGCTCACACAACTGCTGCACGCTGCGGGAGGGAGCACAAGCTGCCCAGACCCGAGCCGAGGAGCTCGGGGTCGGGGGAACTGAGGCCGCCTGCAGGCTCACACAACTGCTGCACGCTGCGGGAAGGAGCACAAGCTGCCCAGGCCCGAGCCGAGGAGCTCGGGGTCGGGGGAACTGAGGCCGCCTGCAGGCTCACACAACTGCTGCACGCTGCGGGAGGGAGCACAAGCTGCCCAGACCCGTGACGAGGAGCTCGGGTTCGGGGGAACTGAGGCCGCCTGCAGGCTCACACAACTGCTGCACGCTGCGGGAGAGAACACAAGCTGCCCAGACCCGAGTCCAGGAGCTCGGGGTCAGGGGAACTGAGGCCGCCTGCAGGCTCACACAACTGCTGCACGCTGCGGGAGGGAGCACAAGCTGCCCAGACCCGAGTCCAGGAGCTCGGGGTCAGGGGAACTGAGGCCGCCTGCAGACTCACACAACTGCTGCACGCTGCGGGAGTGAGCACAAGCTGCCCAGACCAGAGCCGAGGAGCTCGGGGTCAGGGGAACTGAGGCCGCCTGCAGGCTCCCACAACTGCAGCAGGCGCGGGCAGCCCGTCGGTCTGGCTGGCAGCCGGACCCGCTAAAGATTCGAGCCCTGGTCCAGCGCGGCGACAGCTGGACGCGTGGCTGGGGGATGGGGACACCTGGCTGGATAGCGATGGGGAGGGGGAGCCCGAGGAGCCTAGGGCCCACCTCCACCCTTCCCCCTTCTCACCGGAGCTCCAAGATGCCCGACCCGTCACCACGCGGTCCCAGGTTCACCCCAGCGAGGAAGGGTAGGGGGGAACCCGCCCAGACCTACCCCTGGTCACTCCGAGACCCGGGACCTCTCCCCCAAGGAGCTGACCCAACCGGCGGATCGGTACCGCCAACGACCAGGCGAGTGCCTGGCTGCCTGGCTGCTGCGGCTGTGGGACGAGTGGAGCCCCAACCTCAGCCTCTCCCATCAGGAGGCAAGCGCTCTGGGAAGCCTCGCTGACCAGCAGAGCATAAACAATGCGGGCGCCACAAACAGGAGTCCGAGATGGCGCTACCCTGCGGGATCGGGTAGTGACCGCGGTGAGAGCCCGATATCCCACCCTTCTGGAGTGGGATCTCCACGGGCGGCCGTAATGGGGTACGGTCAGCGAGGGCACCCGGGATATCAGCGAACGGGCACTGGTCAACGGCATCTGTCAAGGTCCCTGCGACCGCAACTTCCTCGAAGACACAGGAGTGACCGGTGCCCCAGCAGGATACCTGGTCACTACCGCGCGTCCCGACTTGAGTCAGTCATCCTGCCCCCCATGGCACCAGCCAGCGGTAGGACCGTACGGGAGGCCATCACTCTCCTGGAGGGGCTGGAATATATGCAGAGGGGCGCATCCGCCCAGGTCCGCGAGACCGAGGCAAGGGCTCCAAACACTACCCCTCCCCGCTTTACACGCAGGCAGCTGTACACAGACCTGCTGAGTGCAGGGGTGGACCGTGACAGCATAACTGGCATCCCCACTCCAACCTATATACCCTGTGGAAGGAGCATTGCAGGGGCAAATCTAGCTACAACAAGGACCACCATCTGTCCCGCCACCAAATCCGAAGCAGGGGGCGCCCCCAGCCCCCAGCCCGCCCGGCCAGACCATGCCCACACCAACCCACCCTCTGCACCTCCCTTACCTGAAACTGCCTCGCCTGCCCTCAGGACAGAACTCAGAGATTTCCACCTCAGCCACCATGGCACCTCACCACAGGGGTGGCAGACCTTCTCCCCCCCCCCCCCCATAGGATGAAGGCCAGGGCCCCCGGAGCATTTGCTCTCTGGCCCTCTCCCGCCCGGGGGACCTGAGGCCACATTTACCTGTCGTAGTGCACTGGGGAAAGGGAAACACGCAGAGGTGGATGGCACTTGTCGATACAGGTGCCCAGCACACCATCCTCCCAGGCAATCCTGCCGCATAGCGCGCTACAGCCCCTTCGAGCGCCAGCTACTCGTCCGTTACCTGGCGTTCATCGACACAGAACACCAAACAGGCCCCGACCCTGTCGTCCTCCGCCCCCACCTCCCCATAATGCGATGGGTCAAGTCCCCTGATTCCTCCCACAAAGAGGGCCGTCCTCCATTGTCAAGTGGAAGCTACATTGCGGAGCGGGCTGAACCCGGTCCTGAAGGGGTCAGCCGCCTCCATGAACAAGTCATGGCTTTCCCCCAGTCCCAGAACCCTGCCCCGGACATCCCCAAGGTACAACCCTCCTCAGCGTGTTGGGTTTTCCCCCAGTCCCAGAACCCTGCCCCGGACATCCCCAAGGTACAACCCTCCTCAGCGTGTTGGGGTTTTCCCCCAGTCCCAGAACCCTGCCCCGGACATCCCCAAGGTACAACCCTCCTCAGCGTGTTGGGGTCAGCCCTTCGATTCCCTCCATCCCGACGACAAACTTCACGCCTGGTTCACAGATGGCTCCAGCCGCTGGAAAGGGGGAGACCATTGTGGACAGCGGCAGCACTTCATCCCGCCACGGGCAAAATTTACCACATTGAGGGAGGGGGGGTCCAGTCAACTTGCCGAGCTGGCAGCAGTAGCCCTCCCCTCCAAATCACCACCGGACCAATCCACATCTACACTGACTCCAGAGCTAATGGCATTGCGGTGTGGATGGCCTACGGATGCATTCCGGCCTTCACCCCATCCTCCCGTCACCACAAGAGGGACCGTGTTCCCCTCGTCCTCACCTACTACCCCACCAGCCTCCGGATCCAGCATGTTATCCTCCGCAAACTCCGCCACCTTCAACAGGATCCCATCACTAAGCACATCTTTCACCTCCGCTCCGTCCAGCGCAACAGACAGGATCTCCCAGTTGCCACCCACTTCAACTCTGCTTCCCATTCCCATTCGGATATGTCCATACATGGCCTCCTCTACTGCCATGATGAGGCTAAACCCAGGTTAGAGGAGCAACACCTCATATACTGTCTCGGTAGTCTCCAGCCCTTTGGTCTGAACATTGAATTCTCACATTCACGTTGTACCCAATAGCCTCTATCACATCTGCCTCCACCACCACACGATATTCACTCCAGACTCCCACATTGATGGGAATGAAAAACAAAACTTGAAACGCAAATCTCCTTTAACTATTCTGAGTCAGGTTTTTAACATCATTGTCTTTTCTAATTGTTTTTTCTCGACAGCAGCTATGCAGAGAAAATATACAAAATTACACTAAATTACAAAATCAATAGTGCAAAAAGGTCCAATGTGGATGTGTTCCCCCTTTCTCCTGAAGTGCATGCCCACTGGCATTGGACATTTCCTCCTTAGAGAAAAAATCCCGGCTGTCCACTCCGTCTGTGTCACTCACATTCCTGTAAACGTCTGTCAGATCTCCCTCAGCCTCTGCCACTCCGGAGAAAATTCCCCGAGATTGTCCGGTCTCACTTTATCCAGGCAGCATCCTGTTAGGCCTCTTCCACTCACCATCCAAAACCTCCGCATTATTCCCGTCTTCAAATGCAATTCTCCAGATGTGGTTAAACTAGAGATTTATACAACTGCAACATAACTGCCTGACAATGGAACCACTATCTGGGAGTTATGAACTCGGATTCCAAGATCCCCCTGTAGATCAACAAAGTTCAATCTCGCCCCATGAATATAACAGCAAAGAGATAATGCTGAGGCTTTATAAGACAAGAGTCAGGCCACACTTGGAGTATTGTCAACAGTGTTGGGCCCCACATCTCAGACAGGATGTGTTGTCATCGGAGGGAGACCAGAGGAGGTTCAGAAGGATTATCTCGGGAATGAAGGGGTTAAAATGAGGAGCAGTTGGCAGCTTTGACCCCGTGTTCAGTGGAACTCAGAAAAATGCGGGGGCATCTCATTGAAGCCTGCAGAACGTTGAACGGACTGGATAAGGCAGATGTGGAGAAGGTATTTCCTGTGGTGGGGCGCAGCCACAAAGTCGAGGGGCCACCTTTTCAAACAGAGGTAAGCAGCTTATCTTTTATTAGACAGAGAGTATTGGATCTGTGGAATGCTCTGCCACAGACTGCGGTGGAGGCCGAGTGCGTGGGTATATTCAAGGTGGAAGTTGATCGTTTCCTGATCGGTCAGGGCATCAGAGGATATGGTGGGAGGTCAGATATCTGGAATTGAGTTCGATCTGGGATCAACCATGATGGAAAGGTGGCTGACTCAATTGGCTGAATGGCCTAATTCTGTTCCTATGCCTTATGGACTTATGTACACAAGCCCCCTCAATCATGATGAATCTCCTCTGCACTCTTCCAGCACAAAACATCCTTCGTACAGAATGCTAAGCGGAACTGAATGTAACTTTTCAAGAACGTTGTCAAGCCGGGCAGCATCTGTTGAGGGGAATAGCATCTGATGGTTGGGACAGAACCACTCAATTACGCACTAGCACAGGCCCTTCGGCCCAACCTTTCCATGCCGTCCTCCAATCCATTTAAACTAATCCCTCTGCCTGTCTTTGACACAAAACACAGAAATCTACAGCACATTACAGGCTCTTCAGCCCACAATGTTGTACCGACCATGTGACCTATTCTAGAGACTGCCTAGGATTTCCTGATCGTATATCCCTCCGTGTTTCTAAGCTCCATGAACCTATCAAAGAGTCTCTTAAAATATCCTATTGTATCCACCTCCACCATCGCTGCAGGCAGTGCATTCCATGCACCCACCACTCTCTGTGTAAGAAACTTACCCCTGACATTCCCTCAGTACCGACTTCCAAGCACCTTAAAACTACATCCCCTCGTGTTAGTCACTTCAAGCCTGGGAAAATGCCTCTGTATATCCACATGGTCAAAGCCTCTCATCATCTTATCCACCTCTGTCAGGTCACCTCTGATCCTCCGTCGCTCCAAGAAGGAAAGGCCAAGTTCACTCTATCTATTCTCATAAGGCATGCTCTCCATTCCAAGAGCAACATCCTTGTAAATCTACTCTACACTCTCTATAGTATCCACATCCTTCCTCTAATGAGGCCACCAGAACTGAACACAGGACTCCCCAGTGGGGTCCAACTAAGCCCACAGCCCTGCCGTGTTGGGGTACAATTACGTATGTACAGGTTAGGAGAAATATAGCTTCAACATCACCTCACAGCTCTTGAACTCAATCCCACGGTTGATGAAGGCCATCACACCAGACGCCTTCCTAACAACACTGCCAACCTGCGCAGCAGCTTTGAGTGTCGTATGGACATGGACCGCAAGATCTCTCTGACCCTCCACATCGCCAAGAGTCTTACAATTAATATTATATTCTGTGTTCAAATTTGACCTGCAGAAATGAATCTCTTCATCTGTGTTGAACTCCATCTGTCACTTCCCAGCTCTGCATCCGAGGCGAGGAAATATATTGCTGAGCCTCTGGCTAGGATCATTATGTCCTCATTGTCCATGGGAATGGTCCCGGAGGATTGGAGGGAGGCGAATGTTGTCCCCTTGTTCAAAAGGGGTAGTAGTGATGGTCCGGATAATTATGGACCATTGAGCCTTACATCTGTGGTGGGAAAGCTGTTCGAAAAGATTCACAAAGATAGGATTTATTGGCATTTAGAGAATCATGGTCTGATCAGTGACAGACAGCATGGCTTTCTGAAGAGCAGATCGTGTCTAACAAGCGTGATGGAGTTCTTTTCCGAGGTGTCCAGGCATATAGATGAGGGTACTGCAGTGGATGTGATCTACATGGATTTTAGTAATGCATGTGATAAGGTTACACACGGTAGACTTATTCATAATGTCAGAAGGTATGGGAACCAGGATGTTTGACCAGGTCGATTCAGAATTGGCTTGCCTGCAGAAAGCAGAGAGTTGTGGTGGAGGGAGTACATTCTGATTGGACGGTTGTGGCTAGTGGTGTCCCACAAGGATCAATTCCGGGATCCCTAATTTTCGTGATTTTTATTAACGACCTGGATGTGGGGGTAGAAGGTTGGGTTGGCAAGTTTGCAGAAGACACAAAGGTTGGTGGTGTTGTGGATAGTGCAGAGGATTAAAAAAAAAGGCAGGACTTATTTTCAGAGCAGGCAGCGTCGAGCGGGCAGCGGAGTCCGTGGAAGCAGAGTCCTGGGCTTTGGCTAAGTGGATTTCGGCGTAAGGGGACTTCGGTAAGCTTGTGATTGCTCGCTGAGGGGAAGAAGGTAAGGTCGCTAGGTGCTTTTTAGACATTCTATTAATCCAGTTCAGGTATGGGGGAGACAGTCAGAGCAGTGGTGTGCTCCGTATGCAGTATGTGGGAGGTCAGGGTCAACACAGTTTTCCCTGATGACCACACCTGCAAAAGGTGCGTCCAGCTGCAGCTCCTATCTGACCGAGTTAGGGAGTTGGAGCAGGAGCTGGATGAACTACGGATCATTCGGGAGGTGGAGGCAGAGATAGATAGGAGTTATCAGGAGGTAGTCACACCAAAAAACCAAGAAGTAGGCAGATGGGTGACGGTCCAGAGAGGCAGGGGGAGCAGGCAGAGAGAGCAGAGCACCCCTGCGGCCATTCCCATTAACAATAAGTATACCGTACTGGATTCTGTTGATGGGAATGACCTACCAGGAATGAGTTGTAGTGGTCCTGCCTCTGGCACAGAGGTTGAACCCTCAACTAGAAAGGGGAGGAGGGAAGAGAAGAGAGCGATAGTTTTAGGGGACTCTATAGTTAGGGGGGCAGATAAGAGATTTTGTGGGGCAGATCGGGAGTCTCGGATGGTATGTTGCCTCCCTGGTGCCAGGGTCCGGGACATCTCAGATCGGGTGCAGGCTATTCTTGAGAGTGAGGGCATGAACCCAGATGTAGTGGACCATGTAGGGACCAATGATGTAGGTAAGGTGAGTGAGGGGGTCCTGCTTAGAGAGTTCAGGGAGTTAGGAGTGAAGCTGAAAGGCAGGACCTCCAGGGTGACAATCTCGGGATTGCTACCTGTGCCACGTGCGAGTGAGGCGAAGAATAGAATGATTATGCACATTAATACGAGGCTGAGAGCATGGTGCAGGAAGGAAGGGTTCAGGTTTTTGGATAATTGGTCTTTGTTCCAGGGACATTGGGATCTGTTTCGAAGGGATGGTCTACATCTGAACCGGAGGGGTACTAACATTCTTGCAGGAGTATTTGCCAGTGCTGCTCGGGGGGGGGGGGGGTTTAAACTAGATGTGCAGGGGGCAGGGATCCAGAGCCAGAGGGTTGGTCAGAAGGTGCATGGGGTTAAATGTGTACAAGGTTTGGGTGATCTTGAGAAGGTCATCAAAATTCTGGGTGCAATTTGCCCGATGGAAGTTCAAGGAGCTGGGTTAGGTACAGTAGACAGTGTTTTAAGCAAAGAGAGGAGGAATGGGCTAAGAATTCTATACTTGAATGCGCGTAGTGTCAGAAATAAGACAGATGAGCTTGAAGCTCAGATGAACATGGGGAACTACGATATTGTTGGGATAACGGAGACATGGCTGCAAGGGGATCAGGCCTGGGAATTGAGTGTACCAGGGTATATGTGCTATCGTAGAGACAGAAATATGGGAAGAGGGGGTGGGGTGGCCCTGTTGGTGAGGAATGAGATTCAGTCCTTAGCAAGAGGTGACTTGGGAACAGGGGAAGTAGAGTCTGTGTGGATTGAGCTGAGGAACAGTAAGGGTAAAAAGACCCTAATGGGTGTTGTGTACAGGCCCCCAAACAGTAGCGTGGATATTGGGTACAAGTTGATTAGGGAGTTAACATTGGCATGTGCTAAAGGTAATGCAGTCGTTATGGGAGATTTCAACATGCAGGTGGACTGGGAGAATCAGGTAGGTGCTGGACCCCAGGATAGGGAGTTTGTGCAGTGTCTAAGGGATGTATTTTTGGAACAGCTTGTGCTTGAGCCAACCAGGAACGAGGCTACTTTGGACTTGGTGATGTGTAATGAACAGGAATTGATAAGTGATCTTGAAGTAAAGGAGCCATTAGGAAGTAGTGATCATAACATGATAAGTTTTTATCTACAATTTGAGAGGGATAGGGGCAGATCAGAGGTGTCAGTGTTGCAATTAAATAAAGGAGACTACGGAGCCATGAGGGATGAGATGGCCAAAGTTAAATGGGTAGATGCCCTGGCAGGAAAGACAGTGGATCAGCAGTGGCAGATATTCTTGGGCATAATACAAAAGATGCAAATGCAGTTCATTCCAATGAGAAGGAAGGATTCAAAGAGGGGGAAGGGGCCACAGTGGTTGACAAAGGAAGTCAGAGATTGTATAGCATTAAAGAAAACGAAGTCTGACAGGGCTAAGATGAGTGGGAATACAGATGATTGGGAAAGTTTTAAGGAACAGCAGATCTTAACTAAAAAAGCAATACGGAGAGAAAAAATCAGGTATGAGCTCAGTCTAGCCAGGAATATAAAAGGGGATAGCAAAAGCTTTTTTAGCTATGTGAAGAGAAAGATTACAGTTAAGAACAATGTTAGCCCCTTGAAGAATGAACTGGGAGAAATTGTTATGGGAAACAGGGAAATGGCAACAGAATTTAATGCATACTTTAGATCTGTCTTCACCAGGGAGGACGCAAGCAATCTCCCAGATGTATGGATGGGCCAGGGTCATAAGATATCAGAGGAATTGAGACAGATTGACATTAGGAAAGAAACTGTGATGAGTAGACTGGTAGGACTGAAGGCTAATAAATCCCCGGGTCCAGATGGTCTGCATCCGAGGGTTCTAAAAGAGGTGGCTCAGGAAATTGCGGATGCATTGGTCATCATTTTCCAATGTTCCTTAGATTCAGGATCAGTTCCTGAAGATTGGAGAGTGGCTAATGTTGTCCCACTTTTCAAGAAGGGAGGGAAGGAGAAAACGGAGAACTATCGCCCTGTTAGCCTAACGTCAGTCGTGGGGAAGATGCTTGAGTTCATTATTAAGGACGAAATAGTGGCACATCTAGATGGCAGAAATAGGATTAGGCCGAGCCAGCATGGATTTACCAAGGGCAAATCATGCTTGACTAATCTGTTGGAGTTTTTTGAGGGTGTAACAAGGATGTTAGATGAGGGTAAGCCAGTAGATGTTGTGTACCTAGATTTTCAGAAGGCATTCGATAAGGTGCCACATAGGAGAGTGGTGAGTAAAATCAGAGCTCATGGCATTGGGGGCAGGGTTTCAACATTGATAGAAAACTGGTTGGCAGATAGAAAGCAAAGGGTAGCAGTGAATGGGTGTTTCTCAGACTGGCTGGAGGTGACTAGTGGGGTACCACAGGGCTCTGTATTGGGACCACAGCTCTTTACGATTTATGTCAATGATTTAGATGAGGGCATTGGAAACTATATCAGTAAGTTTGCTGACGATACTAAACTGGGTGACAGTGTGACATGCGATGAGGACGTTAGGAGAATACAGGGAGACTTGGATAGGCTGAGTGAGTGGGCAGATACTTGGCAGATGTCATTCAATGTGAATAAATGTGAAGTTATCCACTTTGGAAGCAGGAACAAGAGGGCAGAGTATTGTGTAGAGTTAGGTAAGGGAGAAATGCAAAGAGACCTAGGAGTCCTAGTTCATCAGTCAATGAAGGTGAATGAGCAAGTGCAACAGGCAGTGAAGAGGGCAAATGGAATGTTGGCCTTTATTACAAGGGGAGTTTAGTACAAGAGCAAGGATGTCCTTTTGCATTTGTACAGGGCCCTGGTGAGACCACACCTGGAATATTGTGTACAGTTTTGGTCTCCAGGTTTAAGGAAGGACATTCTGGCAATTGAGGAAGTGCAGCGTTGATTCACTAGGTTGATTCCTGGGATGGCAGGGCTGTCTTACGCAGAGAGATTGGAGAGATTGGGCTTGTACACGCTGGAATTGAGGAGATTGAGAGGGGATCTGATTGAAACGTTTAAGATAATTAAAGTATTTGATAGGATTGAGGCAGGAAATATGTTCCAGATGTTGGGAGAGTTCAGTACCAGAGGGCATGGATTAAGAATAAGAGGTCAGTTATTTAAAACAGAGTTGAGGAAGAGCTTCTTCTCCCAGAGAGTTGTGGAGGTGTGGAATGCACTGCCTCAGAAGACGGTGGAGGCCAATTCTCTGGATGCTTTCAAGAAGGAGCTGGATAGATATCTGATGGATAGGGGAATCAAGGGATCTGGGGACAAGGCAGGGACTGGGTATTGATAGTGAATGATCAGCCATGATCTCAGAATGGCGGTGCAGACTCGAGGGGCCGAACGGTCTACTTCTGCACCTACTGTCTATTGTCTATTGTCTATTGATTGTCAAAGATTGCAAAGAGACATTGATAGGATGCAGGAGTGGGCTGAGAAGTGGCAGATAGAGTTCAACCTGGAGAAGTGTGAGGTGGTACACTTTGGAAGGACAAACTCCAAGGCAGAGTACAAAGTAAATGGCAGGATACTTGGAAGTGTGGAGGAGCAGAGGGAACGGGGGCTACTATAGATGCAACTTTACAAAACTCTGGTTGGGCCACACTTGGGGTACTATGTCCAGTTCTGGTCACGACACTATAAGAAGGACGTGGAAGCATTGGAAAGGGTACCTTACCCCTAAACAACACCACAATGTCATCAGTGGGGCCTTCTGGGAGTTGTAGTCATTGGTCCTTGCTCGCTCCCTGTCAAAGCATGTTTCGTCAGCCACCACAGACGTCACCGAAACAGACCCACCGAGGCGCGAAGGGGAATCACACCCGTCCTTGTGGGCGCCGAGGCCGGCGACACCGACAGAAGCGACTCGCTGATCTCCGCCATGGCGATGGAGCAGTAGGTGGGGGGGGGCTCATCATGGGCCGTTTTCCTCCAGCCTATCGTAGCTCAGAATTTACACTGACCCTTGTCGTCATTGGCTGTAGTGCCTGTCGCTCAAATGGGAACTCAGATGGTGATTAGTTTCTGTGAACGTCAGTCAGCCTTCCTGTCTTCATGAGTTTGGATTTGGTTTTATAACGGGACAGGAAGCAAATTGTGAGAAATGTGAGTTTTTATATGATAGTGCATCAGTCTCCGAGTGACATTATTAACAATAAAAGTGCATTTACTGGAGATTATATGGAGATAATATTGGAAGGGATATCAAACTTGGAAATGTTTGGGATATGATTTAGAAAATGGGGAGAGGGGATTTGTGGGGATCATAATATTCCAGAGTTGATTAATGAGGGCAAAATGATTGTTACTGAAACAGGGAAGGTTGTGTTACTGGCTGGGTCATTTGCTGAGATTCATAATCAGGATAATTTAAGTGAAGAAGTTAAACAATGCAGGGATATGTTTTTTCAGTGAATACCCTGATGTTCAGGAAGTCAGCTTTAGCAATGATCGTATCACTGGTGGAGAAATTTCTTTGTGTGAATTTTAACAAGTTTATTAATAATGCAGGTCAGGTGTCCCAGGAAAGAGTGATATTTGAAATTTTAATTGTATATAATCCGCTTTTGTGAAAATATTAAATGTTTGAATTGTGCATCTACTTTCCTCATGGGAAAATGGAAATAGTACTGCCTATTCTAAAACCTGGCAGATCCCCATTTGATCCTTCTAGTTAAGGGCCTATTTCATGAATGTCTCATTTATGTAAACTTATGGAATGTAAGGAAATCAAGCGCTTGAGTTATATTTTGGGAAGAGTGGTGATAAAGTGTTTTATTAGAGTGGATTTTGGAAGGGTGAAATGACATTAGATTCAGTTTTAGGTTTGGAAGATGATATTCGGAAAACAATTAAATAAAGATTTTGTAATAGCAGTATTTCTTGATACTGAAAAGGGAAATGAAGTGGAAGAAAGGACTTTTGATTAAATTAGGAGTGAGAGGGACATTGTATAATTTTTCTGAGTTTTTTTTTGGATGGACTGTCAAAGTACCAGTCGGCAAGTTATGTTTGTGTTTCTATGAGATAGAGAATGGGATCCCACAAGGCAGTATTTGTAGCCCTTCATTATTTAATATTATGATTAATGATATTTTCTCTAAGATGGGAAAATGGGATACCCTGGGTAAATCACAATATACAGATGACGTAGGTTTATAGATTAGAGGTATTAATTGCAATTTACAATTAATAGGTCAAACAGTGGGCAGATTGATGAGGATTTTAAGCTTTCAGTCGTTAAAACACATTACGTGGTTTAAAAACAGTATTAATAGACTTGCACTTGATTTTAAATTATATGATTAATATCTTGAGGAAGTGTCAGTGGTAAGATTGCTCAGTATGTGGATGGATAATAAGCTGACATGGAAGCACCTATCAGTGAAATATCTGATAAATGTAAAGGAGCTTCAAATCTCCTCAGGCATCTATGCGGGTATTCTTGGGTGCAACATGAAAATCTTTGTTGACCAATTATATTTTTTTAATTTGATCTGTTCTTGATTATGGCTGTGTGGCTTATCGATCCGATTCATCATCAAAATAATTATGTTTGTATGTGATACAATTACAGACTTTAAGATTGTTTTCTAGTGCAGTAATGTTGTCTCCTGTTTTGGCTTTACTGATTGCAATGGGACAATTGCCCGCAAAGTCGCAGAGGTTCAAGTTGATGTCAACATGCTGGATTAATTTGCGGGGCAAGCAAAAGGTTAAAGGTGTGCTGGAGGACAGTTGGGGACATCACAAGAAGAGTGTCTTTTGTTTTGGGTGGCTGGGAATATGGGTGTATTTGATGATACAACATGTCCCACTGTAGCTTTCTCTGTAACCCCACCTTGTTTTATCCAATGACTTCAGTTGATTTTAGGTTACACAATCGGATTCGGTTCTGACTGAGAGTCTGTTGGTTCATCAGTATATTCATGAAAGTTATTATCATACAGTAACCATTTTTACAGATGAATCAAAATATATTTTAACTGGGGATGTTGGTGTGGCTGTTTTTGTGTGCCTGAATTGCAGGTAATGATAAATAAATGACTTATTGTCATTTATCAGCATAGAAAGCAGAATTCGTTGCCAACAGTTTAGCCTTACAGTGGATGGAGTTAAATGGTCCTTATAATTTGCTCGGAATACATTTCGGTTTTGATGACTCTTAAACAGGTCATTCTGGCAGTAGGTCAGATTGACTGTTGAAAACTCCTCAAACGGTATTTCATATATAAAGCAAACACGAGGAAATCTGCAGATGCTGGAAAATCAAACAACACACACAAAATGCTGGTGGAACACAGCAGGCCAAGCAGCCTGGCCTGCTGTGTTCCACCAGCATTTTGTGTGTGTTGTTGTTTTCATATATAAAATTTGATTTATATGTCTGCACATTATGGGCCCTGCACATCACACTGTTGAGGGAAATGATGGGGTTGACTGTTTAGCACCAAAAGCTGTTAAATGTTAAGCGATGGATATAGACTTTCCACTTAGCAAATTAGAAGCTAAAGGGTTGGTAGTGTTAAGAATTAGGGGCTTATGGCAAGACGTAGGATAATGGACATAAGGACAGACACCTTTATAGAATACATAAACCTGTTGGGTTTATAGAAGAAGGGCTTAAAATAAGGGAAGGAATTATATTGACATGACATAGAAATGCCCACACTATGCTTAATTATTGCGAGGGCAGATAGTTCTCAGATAAAGACTTTATTAAATTATGGGACCAACTTTAATGTAATTCAGAGTTTGAGCTGCAAAAGTCATGCAATAATTGTGTTAAACCTAAGGAAATGGCATATAAGGTAGCAAAGGTGAGTGGGATGTTGGATTATTGGGATGCTCTTAAATCCAACAAAAGGCAATGAAAAAAGCCATAAGAATGGTAAAGACGAAATATGAGGGCAAACTGGCCAATAATATAAATCAGGATACTAAAAGTTTAGTTTTCAGTTACATGAAGAGTGAAAGGGAGATGAGAGTTGATACTAGACCACTGGAAAATGATGCTGGTGAAGTAGTAATGGGGGACAAAGAAACGGCAGATGAAGTTAATGAACAATCTTCACTGTCTTTTCCGCTCAGCACTTGTCCCATTTAACCTGTCTCATTACGGATGGACTTTAGGACCCGGGGGAGCTCAGGACCCGCCGCGCCCAGCTGCTGCTGAATCCCTGGTGTTTCTGTTCGGTTGACGGATGCGGTGAATGAGTTTAAATTAATCGATCGACAATTCTCAAGTCGTGTTTATTTCACTCCATAGAACCAAAGAACACAACAGCACAGAAAACAGGCCATTTCGTGCTTCTAGTCGGTGCGGAAACTTTATTCCTCTCGTCCCATTGACCTGCACCCAGTCCGTAACCCTCCAAAACTCTCCCATCCATGTACCTATCCAATTTATTCTTAAAACTTAAGAGTGAGCCCGCATTTACCACGTCAGATGGCAGCTCGTTCCACACTCCCACAACTCTCTGAGTGAAAAAGTTCCTCCTAATGTTCCTCTTAAACCTTTCCCTTCACCCTAAAACCATGTCCTCTCGTACTTATCGTTCCTAATCTAAATGGAAAGAACCTACTAACATTTACTGTCTATACACCCCATAATTTTGTAAACCTCTATCAAATCTCCCCTCATTCTTCTACGCTTCAAGGAATAAAGTCCTAACCTGTTCAATCTTTCCCTGTAACTCAACTCCTGAAGACCTGGCAACATCCTAGTAAATCTTTGCACTCTTTCAATCTTTCCAGCCTCTCCATGGATACCTCATGTCTGAACCTTCTGAACTAACCTCCCATGTAGGACCTTGTCAAAGGCCTTACTAAAGTTCATGTAGACAACATCCACAGCCTTTCCTTCACCTACTTTGTTGGTAACCTCCTCGAAAAATTAATGCTGGTATTAATGCTGGAGTAATAAAATGGATTCAACAGTGGCTAGATGGGAGATGCCAGAGAGTAGAGGTGGATAATTGTTTATCGGGATGGAGGCCGGTGACTAGCAGGGTGCCTCAGGGATCTGTTTTGGGCCCAATGTTGTTTGTAATATACATAAATGATCTGGATGATGGGGTGGTAAATTGGATTAGTAGGTATGCCGATGATACTAAGGTAGGAGGTATTGTGGATAATGAGGTGGATTTTCAAAGCTTGCAGGGAGATTTATGCCGGTTAGAAGAATGGGCTGAACGTTGGCAGATGGAGTTTAATGCTGAGAAGTGTGAGGTTCTACATTTTGGCAGTAATAATCCAAATAGAACATACAGAGTAAATGGTAGGGCATTGAGGAATGCAGAGGAACAGAGAGATCTAGGAATAACTGTGCATAGTTCCCTGAAAGTGGAGTCTCATGTAGATAGGGTGGTGAAGAGGGCTTTTGGAACGCTGGCCTTTATATATCAAAGCATTGAGTACAGAAGTTGGGATGTAATGCTAAAGTTGTACAAGGCATTGGTAAGGCCAAATTTGGAATATTGTGTGCAGTTCTGGTCACCGAATTATAGGAAAGATATCAATAAATTAGAGAGAGTGCAGAGACGATTTACTAGGATGTTACCTGGGTTTCAGCAAATAAGTTACAGAGAAAGGTTGAACAAGTTAGGTCTCTATTCATTAGAGAGTAGAAGGTTGAGGGGGGATTTGATCGAGGTATTTAAAATTTTGAGAGGGATAGATAGAGTTGACGTGAACAGGCTGTTTCCATTGAGAGTAGGGGAGATTCAAACTAGAGGACATGATTTGAGAGTTAGGGGGCAGAAGTTTAAGGGAAACACGAGGGGTATTTCTTTACTCAAAGAGTGATAGCTGTGTGGAATGAGCTTCCTGTAGAAGTAGTAGAGGCCAGTTCAGTTGTGTCATTTAAGTTAAAATTGGATAGGTATATGGACAGGAAAGGAGGGTTATGGGCTGAGTGCGGGTATGTGGGACTAGGTGAGATTAAGGGTTCGGCACGGACTAGGAGGGCCAAGATGGCCTGTTTATGTGCTGTGATTGTTATATGGTTATATGTTATATGGTTATAAAAACTCTTCAAGTTTCATTAAACACGACCAAACATGCACAAAGCCATACTTGTAAATCCGATCTCTCAGAACATCTTACCATAATTTACATCCTACTGATGTCAGGCTCACTGGCCTGTAATTACCTGGTTTACTATTGCAGCCTTTTTTAAACAATGGAATAACAAGAGCTACCCTCCAATCCTCCAGCACTGCACCCGTGGCTGAGGATATTTTGAATATTTCTGTCGGGGTCCCTGCAATTTCTTCTCTAGTCTCTCTCAAGGTCCGAGGAAATATTAAGTCAGGCCCGGGTGATTTATCTCCCTTTATGCGCTGTAAGGCAGCAAGCACCTCCTCCTCTTTAATCTACAAATGTTCCATGACACTACTGCTTGTTTCCCTTCTTTTCATACACACTATGCCAGTTTCCTGAGTAAATACTGATACAAAAAAACTAAAGATCTACCCCATCCCGTAAGGCTCCACACTTAGATGACCACTCTGATCTTCTAGGGGACCAATTTTGTCCCTTACTATTCTTTTACTCTTAATATACTTGTAGAAACCCTTCAGGTTTTCCATCACATTATCTGCCAAAGCCACCTCATGTCTTTTTTACTTCCTGATTTCCTTCTTTAGTATTTTATTACGTTTTCTATACTCGTTAAGTAACTCATTTTCTCTTTGTTGCCTCAAACTGCTATACACTTCTCTCTTTTTCTTAACCAGATTGCCAATATCCCTTGGTTCCCTGTGCCTGTTAACTTTGCCTTTAATCATGGCAGGAACGTGCAAACTCTGCACCCTCGCAATTTCATATTTGGAGGCCTTCCACTTACTGAACACATCCTTGTCAGGAGAAAAATAATCTTATCCCAATCCACTCTTCCTAGATACTTTTTCATTTCCAACAAATTGGCCCTTCACCAATTTAGAACCTGAACCCGAGGACCAGACCCATCCTTATCCATAATTAAATTGAACCTGATGACATTATGGTCACTGGACCCAAAATGTTCGCCGACACATACTTCTGTCACCTGACTGTCTGGTTTCCTATCAGGAGATCAAGTATTGCATCCTCTCTCGTAGGTACGTCTATATATTGATTTAGAAAACTTTCCTGAAAACATTTCACAAACTCCAAGTCATTTAGCCCTATTACAGTTTGGGAGTCCCAGTCAATATGAGGGAAGTTAAAATCCCCTACTATTAAAAATCCTGTATCTTACATCGGTCTACTATCTTTATACAAGTTTGCTCCTCCAATTCTCTCTGACTATTGGGCGGTCTATAATACACCCCGATTAGTGTGGTCACACCTTTCCCGTTCCTCAGCTCCACTCATATGGCCTCTGTAGACAAACCCTCCGGGCTGTCCTGTCTACGCACAGCTGTGATATTTTCCCTGACTAGTAATGCCACTCCTCCCTCTTTCATCTCTCCCACTCTATCACGTCTGAAACAACGAATATTTCTATCATGTATAAACCTTAGGTGGGAGGTTACCTTTTTGTATTAATGTGTTAAAAATAAATTATAATTTCTACCAATGGAACCTCTTGTTAAAGGATTCATATTCAGAACAGTATCCAACAAATCAGATTCTTGCATATATGGAAACAGATAGTTATTTTTGTAAAAAATGTCTAACCTGAAATTGCAGAAAGTGTGTATGAGAGAGAATATTTGCTAATTAACACTTCAAATTTATCAGTCGACCATCACTAAATAAATGAACATAAAAATAAATAAATGCAAAAATACAGATCCCCTTGATCACTAAAGATTAAACAATATTGGGAGAGAGAACTGAATATGACCTTTGTTAATGAAGATTGTCAATTCTGCTTTAATATGTGCCAATTGGTGTGTAATTCCATTTAAAATTGTTCCCTTTTGCTATTTAACAAAGGAGAGACTATCCAAAATAGTTCCTAACATAGACAATTATTGCGATAGGTGTAAAACTGAAGTAGCCACTTTTTCACATGTATTCTTCATTAAAATCTTTTTGGAAATCTTTATTTTCTACAATTTCTAAAGCTCTGAAAATTAATTTACAACCTAATGTACAAACCTTTGATTTCTGTCTATCCATGCATTCCTCGAATGACCTTTACCCTCCTCCAACTCACTATCTGCTCCAACACTCTGGTTTCCCTCCCTCTGCAAATCTCTTTTATCCCCCCACCCCCCGAGCAGCACTAGCAAATCTACCCGCAAGAATCAATCTCCAGTTCAGAGGCAAACCGTCCCGTCGGAACAGGCCCCACTTTCCCGGGAACAAAGCCCGATTGTCCAGAAACATGAAGCCCTCCCTCCTGCACCATCTCCTTAGCCACGTATTTAGCTGCACTCTCCGCACATTTAGATTTACAGGGACTTTACTCCTGACGCCGGTCCCGGGACCCGACCCGTTTACAGACCCGGAGCGGAACCGGAGCAGATTCTCAGCCAATGGTTTTCAACCCAGGTCGCGAAGAAAGGATAAAGTTTCCCCGTGAATTTATTCCCAGTGAAGGTGTGGAGATGGGACTTGGTCTCCGCGTTGTAAAATGAAACTGTCCCGGACTCGTAATTGAGATAAACTCCCACCCTCCCGGGGATGGGACCGGCAGCGAGACGGGACTCGGAGGAGGTGAGAACACGGATCACGTCACAATCCCGATGTAACACGTCACCATCCCGCCCGATGAACCAGAATCCGGTCTCCGGACTCTGATTGACCGGTCCCTTCCTCTCCACAGACTCTGCGGCGACTCCCAGACACCAGAACAGAATCCCCGTCACTTCCACCTCCCAGTAATTTCTCCCCGATGTGAGTCCCTCCGATCCCAGCACACAAGGCCAGTCTGTGAATCTCTTCCCGGTTTCAGGGAGATCCCTCCGGGTCCCGGTCCATCTCACACTCTTCCGATCCTCAGACACCTCGAGACACGGATACGCCGTTTCCACATCCAGGGTGACAGAGACTGGGGGGAGAAGCAGAGAATTAGAGAGTCCCCGGGGATCGGGGGGAGACTCGGGCAGCGCGGCCCCGGGGATTGGGGGAAGACTCGGGCAGCGCGGCCCCGGGGATCGGGGGGAGACTCGGACAGCGCGGTCCCGGGGATCGGGGGGAGACTCGGGCAGCGCGGTCCCGGGGATCGGGGGGAATCTCGGACAGCGCGGCCCCGGGGATCGGGGGGAGACTCGGACAGCGCGGTCCCGGGGATCGGGGGGAGACTCGGACAGCGCGGTCCCGGGGATCGGGGGGAATCTCGGACAGCGCGGCCCCGGGGATCGGGGGGAGACTCGGGCAGCGCGGCCCCCTTCCTCAGCCATCTCCGTATCTCCCATTACAATTTCTCCAGCATCATTTTCTATCTGTCCTATATCCACTCTCACCCGTTTTTTATTCATTATATACTTGAAAAAGCTTTTAGTATCTTCTTTGATATTATTTGCTGTTCTTTTTATAGTTCATCTTTTCCCTCTTAATGGCCTTCTTAGTTTCCTTTTGTAAGCTTTTAAAAACTTCCCAATACTCTGTCTTCCCACTAATTTTTGTTTCCTTGAATGCCCTCTCCTTTGCTTGTACTTTGGCTTTGACTTCTCTTGTCAGCCATGGTCGCAACCTTTTTCCATTTGAAAATTTCTTCTTTTTTGGAATATATCTGTCTTGCACCTTACTCACTTCTCGCATAAACTCCAGCCACTGCTGCTCTGCCGACCTTCCCGTTGGTGTCCCTTTCTGGTCAAATTTGGCCAGTTCCTCTCTCATGCCACTGTAATTTCCTTCACTCCACTGCAACACCGACACTTCGGATTTTGGCTTTTGTTTCTCAAATTTTTTTGTTTCTCAAATTTCACAATGAATTCAATAATGTTACGATCACTGTCTCCTAACGGTTCCTTCACCTCAATCTCTCTAATCACCTCTGGGTCATTGCACAATATCCAATCCAGTACCTCTGATCCCCTAGTGGGCTCAACAACAAGCTGTTCTGAAAAGCCATCTCGTAGACATTCTACAAATTCTCTCTCCTGAGATCCAGTGTCAACCTGATTTTCCCGATCCACTCGCATGTTAAAATCCCCCACAATTATCATAACACTGGCAAACCTTTTCTATTTCCTGTTGTAATTTGTAGTCCACCTCACTGCAGCTGTTAGGAGGCCTGTAGATAACTGCCATCAGGGTCCTTTTACCCCAGCGATTTCTTAGCTCAACCCAGAAAGATTCTGCACCTTCTGATCCTATGTCACCACTTGCTAATGAATTAATGTCATTTCTTACCAATAAAGCCACGCCACCCCCTCTGCCTACCTGCCTATCCTTCCGATACACCGTGTATCCTTGGACTTTCAGCTCTCAGAGACTTGCATCCCTTAGCCACGTCTCAGTGTTGGCCACAAAATAATACCTGCCAATCTGTAGCTGTACGACAAGATCATCCACCTTATGCCTTATGCTGTGTGTATTTAAGTATAACACCTTAAGTCCAGTATTTGGTACTTTTTGTTTTGATTGCACCGCAACTCATCCCAGTGGCTGAAAATTTGCCCCATCACCTGCCTGTCCTTCCTGACATCTTTACTGCTCACTATCCTAGATTTATAGATTCCCTCTCCTCCACTCTATCATTCCGGTTTACCACCCCCCTGCCAAATTAGTTTAAACCCTCCCTAACAGCTCTATTAAACATTCCCGCGATGATATTGATCCCCTTCGGGTTCAGGTGTAACCCATCCTTTTCGAACCGGCAATAATTCTCCCTGAAGAGATCCCAATGATCCAAGAATCTGAAGCCCTGCCCCCTGCACCAGTCTCTCAGCCACACATTCATCAGCCTGATCCTACTATTCTTGCCCTCGCTAGCACGTGGCACAGGTAGCAATCCTGAGATTACTACCCTGGAGGTTCTGCTTCTCAGCTTCATTCCTAGCTCCCGGAAATCTCTCTTCAGGACCTCCTCCCTTTTCCTCTCCATGTCATTGGTACCAACATGCACCAAGACAGCTGGCTGCTCGCCGTCTCCGAGACAGTCATTTATTCATTTAAACAAATCAATCACGTCACACATTGTCAACACACACCAGACATGTGATGACACACTGTAATATACAAATTCTTCAATGTGCACACGCTACTTCAATGGGTATACACACCACATGGATATTTACCACAATCAACACACACACACGCGCATACACACACACACACGCACACACGCACGCACGCATGCACGCACACACACACACACACACACACACACACACACACACACACACACACACACACAAACACACAGATGTTCTACCAGAGTGTGAAAAACGGCCAATGAAATTGGCACAACTTCCAATTTAGGATTGAAATCTGCCATCCTTACCCCGTCTGTCTATTCTGTGGCACGGAACTGCCCTCTGATGTGACGTCACATCAGAGACAGACTCCGGGGTGAGATTCCTCAGGAGGATGATCTGGGAGGGTTTGATGGATGTTGAACTCACGGCCCACTTCATCAATCTGCAAGACTAAGATGTATTCTTGAGCACTACAGCTGAATAGCCCAAGCTTATCCACTCTCTGCTTTTAACCCAAGCCCCCAGTCCTGGTAACATCCTCCTGAAGCCAGTGTAATGACATCCTCCCCATATTCGGGAACCGGAAATGCAGACAATGCTCCAAGTGTGGCCTATCATCGACATCAAAGGCCTTGCTTAAGTTCATGTGGACAGTGTGGAATAGGCTGATGAATACACGACTGAAGTTGTTTTTTTTAGATTGGGACAAGAAGGGCGGCGTGGGAGCTAAATTCTGAAGGAAGGCAGTTCTGTAAAAAACTTTGCGTGCAAAAACGGCGAGACTGCGCAGGACAGCGCGGAGAGTTTAAAAAGATGACCACCCTATACAGCGGGCAGCGGAGTGGGTGGCAGCAGAGGGTAGGGCTTAGGCTCAACGGGCTTAGGCGGCAACGGGAAGAGGCGAGAGCGAGGCACCGACTCTTTTTCTCCCCTTGGCATATCGGCCTGGACGGACGGGGGAACAGCAGGGAACATTAGCTAATGGTTTAAAAAGTTCGTGTGTTTGGCGAAGTAACTGGGTGAGTAGACCCAGCTTTCTTTGTTTCATTCCTGTAGAATTAGGTAGCATGTCTGCAGGGTTAGTGCTTTGTTCAGGGTGTCAGATGGGAATCCTGGGAGACCTCCAGCCTCCCTGATAGCCACATCTGCACCAGGTGAACCGAGATTCAGCTCCTCGGAGACCGTGTTAGGGGGAGCTGCAGCTTGATGACCTACTGCTTATTAGAGAAAATGAAGAGGTGATAGACAGGAGCTACAGGGAGGTAGTCATCCCGAGGCTACAGGGGTCAGGAAACTGGGTGACTGTCAGGAGAGGAAGGGAAATGCCCAGATAGTGGGGAGCACCCCTGTGGCTGCCCCCCTCAGCAACAAGTATATCGTTTCGGGTGCTGTTGAGCGGGATGACCTGACAGGACAGGGCCATTTTCCTTCCCATTCTCTACATTCAAGTCCTGGTGCAGCCTAACTGTTTCCTCAACACTACCGGCCCCTCCACCAATCTCTGTGTCATATGAAAACTTGGCAACAAAGCCATCTTTAGGACAAGAGGGAATGAATTCGGGATTGAAGGTCTTCCTTTTGGAACTGAGATGTGGAGCAATTACTTTAGTCAGTGGGTGGAAAATCTGTGGCATTTGTTGCCACAAGTGGCTGTTAAGGCCAAGTCATATTTAAGGCAGAGATAGATAGGTTCCTGATTAGTCAGGGCATCAAAGGGTATGGGGTGAAAGCAGGGGAGTGGGGATGACTGGAAGAATTGGATCAGCCCATGACTGAATAGTGGAGTAGACTCGATGGGCTGAATGGCCTATTTCTGCTCCTATATCATATGGTCTATTTCATCAGCTAAATCTTGATATACAGCACAAAATGAAGGTGTCCTTACACTGACCCCTGTGGAACACGAGTCAGTGGCAGCCAACCAGAAAATGATCCCTTTACTCTCATCCGCTGTTTCCTACCAATCAGCCAATGTTCGAACCATGCCTGTAATTTTTCTGTAATACCATGGGCTCTTAACCTGATTACCACCTTCATGTGTGGCACCTTGTCAAAGGCCTTCCGAGATTCCATATATACAACTTCCACTGCATCCCCTTTATCGATCCTACTTGTAATCTCCTCGAAGAATCCCAACAGGTTGGTTAGGCAAGACTTTCCCTTAGCGAAGCCATGCTGACTTGTCCTATCTTGTCCAGTGTCACCAAGTATTCCATAACCTCATAATTAACAATGGACACCAGCTTCTTCCCAACCACTGAGGTGAGGCTAACTGGTCTAAAATTTCTTTTCTGCTGCCTTCTTCCTTACTAAACCATCTCATCCGGGTGATGTGTAAGTATCGGTCTTTCAGCTTTTTGAGTACCTTCTTCCTTGTAACAGTAACTGCACTCACTTCTCTTCCCTCGCACACTTCAACACCGGGCACAGTGCTAGTGTCTTCCACATTGAGGGCTGATGCAATATACTCATTTAGTTTATTTGCCATCTCGTTATCCCCTGTTACTATATATCTAGCCTCATTTTCTAGCGGGCCTATATTCACTCTCATCTCGATTTCATTTTTTTTAAAATACTTGAAAAACAAATTGATATTGTCTGCTAGCTCGTTTTGCAAAGACAGGTATGTAAAAAGGGCCTGAAGGATCATTGGAGACTCGAGTCACCCCAACTAAAAAGTGTGCTAGTTGATACCATCCGGGAAACAGTTTTGCAGCATAAAGACCAGGACCAACAAGTTCCGGGACAGCTTCTTCCACCAGTCCATCAGACTGATTAACTCATGCTGACACAACTGTATTTCTCTGTTATCCTGACTATCATGTTGAACATATTATTCATCATAAATTACTATAAGTTGCGCATTGTGCATTTAGATGGAGATGTAACATAAAGAGTTTTACTCCTCATGTAGATGAAGGATTTACGTAACAAAGTCAAATCAATTCACATTTAATTTTTCTTTTATTTCCTCTCTGTAGGTTTAAAAGCTTCCCAATCCTGTGTCTTCCTACTGTTTTTTGCTTTGTTCTCTACTCTCTCTTTTGCCTTTACATTAACTTGTCTTCCCTTGTCAGCCATGCCTGTTCTATTTGGCCATTTGAGTATTTATTTATTTTTGGAATACATGTATCCTTCATCTTCCTCATTTTCCCAGAAACGGACACCATTTCTGCTCTGCTCTCATCCCTGCCAGCAACTCTTTCCAATTTGCGTTGGCCAACTCCTCTCCAGACCACTGTAATTTCTTTTACTCCTCTGAACTACTACAATGTCAGACTCACAACTCACTAAGGACTTGTGTATTTTTCTGACAATCCCGGTCACCACACTGATACCCACTTTTATTCCCTCCGATATCATCAAGTCAGTATTAAACTCCCAGCTCCTGTGGTAGGATTCAAATTCGTGTCTTGATGTGTTAGTTCAGTGTGCCTGGGATCAGGACACAGTGGTTCATCTGCCAGTCCCGTGTATTGGTTGTATTGTGACCCTGTGCTGTTGTGTTCAGGGGTCTGACATCTCCAGCTGATCATGTGACAGTGATGCCTCCCAGTCAGTGGGGTTGATGTGGAATAAATTTTAGTTCCCCTTCAGCCCATTATCAAAGCCAATCCTTGCTTCAAATTATTACAATTGAGCTTCAAAAATAAGGAGAAATGAATCTTTGTAAGTTTTACCTTGATTAATAGTATCAAGCGATTCTCTCAGCACTGTCTTCAACAAATAGGGGTGATCGAATTTTTCAACCGGTAGGGTCTCATCTGTCACTGACAATTCCTGGATATCGTCATTAATCCTGTAAATATTAAACTGCTGGTTATAAATTGCTATTCTGAACTATTTTACAAATCCATTCAGGGTTTCAGTAAAGAGCATGCCCTGCCTTCTGTTCCAACGAGCTTCATCCTGAAATAAATAAAACACAAATCTGATTAGACTTGGACTTACTGTCTACATCCTGAATTTCATCCAAATCATTACAAGGTGTTGAAAATCCCCATTCCCGCAGTCACTCGCTCACATGAACAAACAGAACCATGGGGAAAATTACAGGGAATGTTTCTGAAAGTTAGACCATTACTGAGAGGATGAAACTTACAGGAAAGACAGGACAGTCTGTGCATTTTCATCTGGATAAGACATCAGAATGATAAAATGCAACAATTTAAGATTAGCAATGGATTTGACCTTGTGCAGGTGGAGAAAGTACTTCATTTATGGCCAACAGGCGAGAACACAGTTTTCAGGTGCTTGGAAGTAGTACGGAGGCGATGTCGGGTAAGTGTTTTGGAATGGGTGGAATGAGCTGTCGGCAACGAAGGTGGAGGTGGATGTGATCGGGTCTTTCAAGGGACTCCTAAATAATACATGGAGCTTAGAAAAATAGAGGGCTATGAGTAACTGGAGGTAATTTCTAAACTGAGTACGTGTTTGGCACAGCATTGTGGGCCAAAGAGACTGTATTGTGCCGTAGGTATTCTTTGTTTCTATGTTTCTATTTATGGGGAGATCTTCAGTCAAAGATGAAATGCCAGGTGATTTTTAATAAATCCTGCAAGAAATTTAGTGTGGAGAATGTGGAACTCAGTGCCACAGGAGTGGTTGAAATGGAACAGCAGAGACTGACTGTAATGGGGAGGCTGGATAAACACGTGAGAGACCAGGGAGTTCGGGGCACTGTTGCTGGGTTTGGTGAGTAAGTGGCAGGAGGATTGTGCAGAGGGTAATTGGTAGGAGAAGATGGACTGAATGGCCTGCTCATGACGGAGAATGGGACACAATCCCATGTAAAACTTATCCAAAAAAGTAGAGACAGTGAAATTTTCCGTAGTCTGACGGAAACCAGTTATGGAGGTTATGTGTGATGTGTGGATCACATTCTCTGTTCTCACTGATTGACAGAGAGACCCTCACACCCACCGCACCAGACGCACTCACAGCCTGTGACTGGAACTGGGTGTTAATGGGAGTTTTAGAGGATATTTAATGTGGTAATTAAGGACACAAGCAGCAGCTCTGTGTTACAACCAGAGTAAATCATTTCAGAAAAAGAATGCATTGTGTCCTGGGATGTACAGAAGTTGTTCAAGTCCTGTTTTAGGACAACTTCAACCCTGAATAGTTTGGTGAGAAATGTCTGGTGAGAAATAGTTTACTGCCATTTGTAAATGCTGTGTGCAGGAGCAACACGTCTGTTTTCTGTCTGCATTGTATTCTGTGTTACATGTTTATTACGATAACCAGTAACATGAGTGGAGATGTGGTAAAAGTGAAGGGAATAAGTTACAAATTCGTACTTTGTTCTGGGCTGTTTTGATCCTGGGACTGGCAAGTGCCATATCATTTGTTGACCGATACATTGCAGAATAATTTATTATTAATTATGCTGAAATTTCATCGCTTAAATATTGTATGTTGCTGATAAAGAATCGAATATCTGTCTCCGATATTTAGAATGTCATTAGCTGAATGATTGGAGGTTCGTCATGCAAGGAGAATACTCTGTGTGAGGACACCAGCAGCGGCAATTGATCTGGTAGAACTGGTCGCTGTGCTGTGTTTATTTCAAATATACCACTGTTCATTTAGTACAATTATACAGAAATAAATTGAAATGTAATCCCTCACCTTGAGAAATATCACACTGTCTTTTTCATCCATCTGTTCCTTTAACTTTGAGATTTCCTCCTGAATAAACCTTATATTGTTTTGAATCTTAAGAAGATTTTTCTCCATTGGATTTAAAATCCTCTTCTCTTCTTTCCTGAGATCCCTGAGTAAGCTCTGCTCTTTCTCAGTGATAATCTGGCGCAGTTCAGCAAACTGGGATGTGATGTGGGTCTGAACGCTGTGTGACTGTTTCTGTCGAATGAAAGGTGAAGATTAGTTTACTGCATTGCTGTGTTATATTTCCTGATGACAATAAGGTGACCGTTCGGTCCATTGGGGTCCGTACTACCTCTGAGACATTCCTGTCAACCACATTCCCTCACGTTTTCCTGAAACCTATTCTCCCCATTGACCCATTAACTCCTACATGATTCACATACACCCTCCACCACCTTCACAGGGGTAATTGTAATTAACCATTCATCCAGTATGTCCTTGGAATGTGTCTGAAACTGTCATGGCCACAGGGAGAGCATGCAAACTCCACACAGACAGCAGCAGAGGTCAGGATCGAACCCAGGTCACTGGACCTGTGATACTCGGCTATTCTGCATTAAAGGGAGCAAAACTATACAGTAATGTCAGAAATTCCCCTCAGGAAACCTCACCCGAACTCCGGAAATCTTCTCTTTCTGTTGCTGCTCCTTTTTCTGGAAGTCTGATTTCTTTTTTGTGAGAGAGTCTAAGGAAGATTTTAGCTGATCCTGGAAGTCAGAGAGTGACGGAAATAGAGACAAAGATGCATCAAAAGAAACAGGTGATCAAACCCAATTATCACACAAAATGCCAGAGGAACTCAGTGAGTCAGGGAGCATCAATTCAGGGGAAATAAACAGTCGGTGTTCCGGGATGAGACCCTTCATTAGGACTGGGAAGGAATGGGACACGAGCCAGAATAAAAAGGTTGGGATGAGAACCAGCTGACAGGTGACGGGTGAGACAACGTGAGGGGGAACGTAGGGGAGGGTGATGAAGTGAGAAGCTGAGAGGGGACAGGTGGAAGAGGTAAAGGGCTGGAGAAGTAGGAATCTAATTCGAGAGGACAATCGACCGTGGAGGTAACGGGGGGGGGGGGGATTTGGGGCTGTTTGGAGCCCTGAATGGAGATGAGGGAAGAGGTGTAGGAATCAGACAAGGCACTTGTCCCTTTTTCAGGTGTCAGTGGCAGGAGGAAGATCAGAGGGGAGGAGCGAGTGGTTCAGGGCGATAGAAGACGGGGAGAGATTCCTACAGAGAGTGGTGAGTTGTGGGGTGTGGGATGGAATGTGGGACGGATAGATGGTAGAATCCCGTTGGAGATGGCGGAAGTTGCAGAGAATGGTGTGTTTGTTTTAGAGGTTCACGTGATGGTAAAAAGGACAAGAGAAAATGGGTTGACAGGAAACAAAGAGTAGCGATTAACGGGTCCAATGGCAGGCTGTGACCACTGGGATACCGCAAGGTTCAGTGCTGGGACCACAGCTGTTTACAACATACATTAATGATTTAGATGAAGGGATTAAAAGTAAAATTAGCAAATATGCCGATGACACAAAGCTGGATGGCAGTGTGAAATGTCAGGAGGATGTTATGAGAATGCAGGGTGACTTGGACAGGCTAGGTGAGTGGGCGAATGTATGGCAGATGCAGTTTAATGTGGATAAATATGAGGTTATCCACTTTGGTGGCAATAAGAGGAAGACAAATTACTATCTAAATGGAGTCAATTTGGGTAAAGGGGAAGTACAACGAGATCTAGGTGGTCTTGTACATCAGTCAATGAAAAAAAGCATGCAGGTACAGCAGGCAGTGAAGAAAGCTAATGGCATGCTGGCCTTTAAAACAAGAGTTATTGAGAATAGAAGTAAAGAGGTCTTTCTGCAGCTGTACAGGACCCTGGTGAGACCCCACCTGGAGTATTGTGTGCAGTTTTGGTCTCCAAATTTGAGGAAGGACATTCTTGCTATTGAGGGAGTGCAGCTTAGGTTCACAAGGTTAATTCCCGGAATTGCAGGACTGTCACATGTTGAAAGATGGGGGCGACTGGGCTTGTATACACCTGAGTTTAGAAGAATGAGAGGGGATCTGATTGAAACATATAAGCTTATTAAGGGATTGGACACACTGGAGGCAGGAAGCATGTTCCCGCTGATGGGTGAGTCCAGAACTAGAGGCCACAGTTTAAGAATAAGGAGTAGGCCATTTAGAACAGAGATGCGGAAAAACTTTTTCACACAGAGAGTGGTGGATATGTGGAATGCTCTGCCCCAGAAGGCAGTATTGTCTATTACCTATTGTCTATTGAGTATCAAATTAACGTGAGTTTTACCTTGTAGATTTTAACAGCTTCTTTAATCGGCTTGAAGCGGTGCTCTCTGTGTTCCTCCGCCACTGCACAGATCACACAGATCAGTGTCTTGTCCGTTTCACAAAACAGCTTCAGTTCTTCCTCATGTTCCTCGCAGTGAAGTTTATTTACCTTCCCCTTCGGATTTAGATTTATATTTCGAGCTTTTTCAGCCAGATTTGCTAAGGCCCGATTCACCCTGAGGGTGCGGTCAGCAATCACCTCTCTACATTCCGGGCAGGAGTTTCTCTCCTCCCTTTCCCAACACCGTGTGATACAAGAGCGACAGAAGTTGTGTCCACACTCCAGTATTACCGGATCGGTGAAGAAATCCAGGCAAACGGGACAAATTACTTCCTCGATCCAAATCTCGGCCTTTCTTTTCGAAGCCATGTTAACTCCCGGCACTTCCTGATTCAGAATGCTTTCGCGTTCGGGGAGGAGCTGAACCCCTGCAGTACCGGGATTGTCCACTACGCGCGCTGCAGACTCAGGGAATGAACATGGATTTGCTGGATGTGTTCAGTGGAAATTCTGGCCACTGAAATTATGTTGCTGTCTGTGGGAAGGAATTGCGCTATCTATTTCAGGGAGGGATCAGAAACAGATTAAGCAGGTCGGAACAGAAATGAAAACTCGGCCATGGACTGCCCAAGCCCGGCTGAAAAAGGAGGAGGGTCGGGCATGAGGTTAACAACCCCATCCCGTAAAAGCCCAGTGCTACAGAAACGTCAACTGAATCTCCAAAGTCCTTATCCCTGCGGTCGGAAGGACCTTCCCCTGGAAGGCGATTGAAGTCGGGTGGGGAAAACAGAGACCACAGGGCCGATCAACCCTCGGAGAGCTGCTGTTGACGGCCTGTGTCCCAGTAGGCGTGATGGGCTAAAGAAGAAGCAGAACAGAAATGAAGCCGGAGAGAAAGGGACAAGTTTTGAAAAGAGAGGCACAAGAGACAGCAGACTTCATCTGGACTGTCTCATTCTGAAATGTCGATTCTCCATTTCCCTCCACAGATGCTACCTGATTCGCTGAGTTCCTCCAGCAGCACGTTTTCATTTTCATGGAGGTCTAAAGAGAGTCTGGCTGGTTCGTAAAACGGTAGTTAAGTAAGGATTTGTAGTCATTATTAAATATGTTCATGCCATGAAGCTGTGAGTGTGGAGAGGATTTTGTGCCGTGAGGAGGTAGATGCAGTGATGATGACCGACCAGTAGCTGCAGGAAAAAAAACACACAGGACTGGACATCCTACGTCACAGGGTGCAAAATATTATTATTTTCCGTGAAGTCCTGATTTCAACCTCACTTCGTGAAGAAACGTAACCCATGTCCGTCCCGGCTCCAATGGAAAACCTGGTTCCATCAGTCGGGACAGAGCCCAAAAGTTGCTATTTTTATCAAAATAAACTTCATTCACTATAAAATATTGACAATGATACACCGTGCAGCGCCTTTACCCAATGAATTTAGATTCGTTGTCAATGAGGTATCTAGTGTTCTTTTACATTCGTTAAAACCGATAGGGCTGTTGTCGCCCCTGTGGTGTTTCACTACGACAATAATCGAGAGGCTTCCTCAGCCAACCCGGCCCCTCCCTCAGTAGTAGAGGAACCCTGTAATTTCAATGGTGTCCCAGCAGCCTAGAGTATGCCAGTCGGCAGTATTCCGGTATGACTGCGGTTCCCAGCTTTTCTCATGCTCTCCGGAAATCTCGATGTGATGGCAGACAAACAAGTTTCGGGAGTCTTTCCCCAAGTACCCCGGCAGCACTCGCTGTCCGTTTTCTTGTGCGTCCTGTGAACATCCAGAGGATCAGTGAGCCTTCTGTCACGCAGCTGCTGTGGCACAGGCCCTTGCATCTTCCTCCACAGATCTTCGCCAGCCCACAGTCCGCAAAGAGGTGAGTGACCGTCTCGTCTCCACTGCAGTAATCTCGGGGCAGCGCGCTGTGGGAGTGATCTCCGGGCATGCAGCAAGGATCAGACTGGGAGGGGCCCTCTCGTCTCCTCTGCAGTAATCTCGGGGCAGCGCGCTGTGGGAGTGATCTCCGGGCATGCAGCAAGGATCAGACTGGGAGGGCCCCGCTCGTCTCCACTGCAGTAATCTCGGGGCAGCGCGCTGTGGGAGTGATCTCCGGGCATGCAGCAAGGATCAGACTGGGAGGGCCCCTCTCGTCTCCACTGCAGTATTCTCGGGGCAGCGCGCTGTGGGAGTGATCTCCGGGCATGCAGCAAGGATCAGACTGGGAGGGGCCCTCTCGTCTCCACTGCAGTAATCTCGGGGCAGCGCGCTGTGGGAGTGATCTCCGGGCATGCAGCAAGGATCAGAATGGGAGGGGCCCTCTCGTCTCCACTGCAGTAATCTCGGGGCAGCGCGCTGTGGGAGTGATCTCCGGGCATGCAGCAAGGATCAGACTGGGAGGGCCCCTCTCGTCTCCACTGCAGTAATCTCGGGGCAGCGCACTGTGGGAGTGATCTCCGGGCATGCAGCAAGGATCAGACTGGGAGGGGCCCTCTCGTCTCCACTGCAGTAATCTCGGGGCAGCGCGCTGTGGGAGTGATCTCCGGGCATGCAGCAAGGATCAGACTGGGAGGGCCCCTCTCGTCTCCACTGCAGTAATCTCGGGGCAGCGCTCTGTGGGAGTGATCTCCGGGCATGCAGCAAGGATCAGACTGGGAGGGGCCCTCTCGTCTCCACTGCAGTAATCTCGGGGCAGCGCGCTGTGGGAGTGATCTCCGGGCATGCAGCAAGGATCAGACTGGGAGGGGCCCTCTCGTCTCCACTGCAGTAAACTCGGGGCAGTGCGCTGTGGGAGTGATCTCCGGGCATGCAGCAACGATCAGACTGGGAGGGGCCTTCTCGTCTCCACTGCAGTAATCTCGGGACAGCCCGCTGTGGGAGTGATCTCCGGGCATGCAGCAAGGATCAGACTGGGAGGCGCCCGAATCGCCGCCAGACAGCTGAGTTCTTGCTGCCTGTTGGTGAGATCTGGTGAGGAGGCATTCTGCCAGATGGTCTGGACTGTCTCCTCAGGGAACCACTCCACTGTGTCCATCCAGTCCTTCTCCTGCAGTAACTGCAGGACATTCCGTGCTGACCACTGTCTGGTGTTCTTGTGGTCAAAGCTGCTGGTCTGAAAGAACTGTCACCAATTTCATTGACACAAGGTTCACATAGAGAAACTTCCTGACTGAGACAGACACAGTCTCACAGGGTATTTACAGGGTAGGGGCAGGAATGATGTTTCTCCTGGCTGGGCAGTGGAACCAGGGATCACAGACTCAAAATCCGACGTCACCTCAGCAGGACTGAGATGAGGAGAAATTTCCCCAACACAGTGCAGTGAATATTTTGAGTTTTCTCCACAAGTTTCCTAAAGTAAACGGACATATTTAGGAGCTCGGCGATGTTGGGAACGTTTCAGGAAAGTGGCGCTGAGGTCAAAGTTCAACATGTTCTGAGTTAGGGGCAGAACAGTGCAACGGGCCGAATGGCAACGCCTGCTCCTGTTTCTTATTTTCTAAATCACGAGTTTATCTTTGCACCTTATTCTCCCTTGGCCTTCCGCCTGTCGGATTGACAATAGACAATAGGTACAGAAGTAGACCATTCGGCCCCTCGAGTCTGCACCGCCATTCTGAGATCATGGCTGATCATTCACTATCAATACCCAGTCCCTGCCTTGTCCCCAGATCCCTTGATTCCCCTATCCATCAGATATCTATCTAGCTCCTTCTTGAAAGCATCCAGAGAATTGGCCTCCACCGTCTTCCGAGGTAGTGCATTCCACACCTGCACAACTCTCTGGGAGAAGAAGCTCTTTCTCAACTCTGTTTTAAATAACTGACCTCTTATTCTCAATCCATGCCCTCTGGTACTGGACTCTCCCAACATCTGGAACATATTTCCTGCCTCAATCCTATCAAATCCTTTAATTATCTTAAACGTTTCAATCAGATCCCCTCTCAATCTCCTCAATTCCAGCGTGTACAAGCCCAATCTCTCCAATCTCTCTGTGTAAGACAGCCCTGCCAACCCAGGAATCAACCGAGTGAATCTACGCTGCACTTCCTCAACTGCCAGGACGTCCTTCCTTAAACATCGAGACCAAAACTGTACACAATATTCCAGGTGTGGTCTCACCAGGGCCCTGTACAAATGCAAAAGGACATCCTTGCTCTTGTATTCAATTCCCCTTGTAACAAAGGCCAACATTCCATTTGCCCTCTTCACTGCCTGTTGCACTTGCTCATTCAACTTCATTGACTGGTGAACTGGGACTCCTAGGTCTCTTTGCATTTCTCCCTTACCTAACTCTACACCGTTCAGACAATACTCTGCCCTCTTGTTCCTGCTTCCAAAGTGGATAACTTCACATTTATTCACATTGAATGACATCTGCCAAGTATCTGCCCACTCACCCAGCCTATCCAAGTCTCCCTGTATTCTCCTAACGTCCTCTTCGCATGTCACACTGCCACCCAGTTTAGTATCGTCAGCAAACTTGCTGATATAGTTTTCAATGCCCTCATCTAAATCATTGACATAAATCGTAAAGAGCTGTGGTCCCAATACAGAGCCCTGTGGTACCCCACTAGTCACCTCCAGCCAGTCCGAGAATCACCCATTCACTGCTACCCTTTGCTTTCTATCTGCCAACCAGTTTTCTATCCATGTTGAAACCCTGCCCCCAATGCCATGAGCTCTGATTTTACTCACCAATCTCCTATGTGGCACAGGGGAGCGGCGAGAGCTCTGGAGATCCAGCAGCAGCCGTTGCGGTTATTTCATGCTCTTGTGATTTATCCTGTTTCTGTATTTGCATTTGCACAGTTTGTTACCTGCAGCACTCTGGCTGACTTTCACTGCATGCTTCTGTTATGGTTACTATTCTATACGTTTTCTAAGTATGTCCGCAGGAAAATGCTTCTCGGGGTTGTATGTGGTGACTTATCTGTACTCTGATAATAAAATTTATTTTGAACTTTGAGTTTCGGGGATTTTCCTTTAATTCTGGGAACAAACTGTGACTGACATCTCCAGCTCCCAGCAGTAGCCCGCCCTCACACACACGCAGCCAATCAGCGATCACTGCTCGGAGAGGGATGCTGCCATTGGCTGAGGGGTGTCAGTGGGCGGGACGCTGTTTGGGACCGGGACCGAGTGAGGCCGGGGACCGGGAGCTGCGCCTTGGGTTTCGGCTGCACCACCGGCGGGTCGTGAATCCTTTCGAAGGCAGAGCTGAAGCGACTGGCGGAGATTCCGTGAGATGTTTCAGCTGCACGGAGGGCGCACGGCCTCTCCCCGCCGAGGATCGGGGCCTGTTGTCTGGAGTTGTCTCCCGGACCCTTCCCTTCCTGCTGGGAGTCGGGAGCTGCCCCGCAGCGGCTGCCGGTGGATCTCCGGAGCTCTCACCGCTCCCCTGTGCAATCCGAACGGCTGAAAGCCAAGGGAGAACAAGGTGCAAAGGAAAACTCGTGCTTTAGAAAATAAGAAACAGGAGCATGTCTGACCATTCGGCCCGTTCCTCAGAATAGTCCTTTTTAAATCTTTTTATTGATTTTAAACAAACATAAATGAAACATGAATACAAAGAGCTTGAAAGTACATAATTAATAGGTTAAGGTAAAAATACAAATAGATGATAATAACCTCCCAAACTCATGGTGGTTACAAAAAATGGAGAAAATAAGAACCCCCCCCCCCAAAAAAAAAATGGGAAAAATCCTAACCGACATGGGCCATTGCATTATATCAACTGTACACAGTAGCGTCAATAACTCCGCACCTCCATCCAAATAATTAAGGACAATAAAAGTCAGGTTCAGGAAAAGTCGGTTTAGTTTATATGAAAATGTTGAATAAATGGTCTCCAAGTTTCTTCATATTTAACTGAAGGGTCAAAGACAACACTTGTAATTTTTTCTAAACTCAAACAAGAAATAGTTTGAGAAAACCACTGTAATATCGTTGGTGGATTAAAATCTTTCCAATTCAATAAGATAGATCCTCTAGCCGTTAATGAAAGAAATGCAATTATCCGCCAAGCTGGGGGGGGGGGGGAATAAACGACTATTATCCACCATTGGTAAACTGAAAATTGCAGTAAAAGGATGTGGTTGCAATTTGATATTCAGAACTGTTGAAATAATACCAAAAATATCTTTCCAATAATTTTGCAAACAGGGGCAAGACCAGAACATGTGGGTCAATGAAGCGACTTCAGAATGACATCTGTCACAGGCTGGATTAACATAAGAATAAAATCAAGCGAGTTTATCCTTGGACATGTGAGCCCTATGAACAACCTGAAATGGTATTAGGCATGTTTAGCACAAATAGAAGAAGAATTGATTAATTGTAAAATGTTCTCCCACTGCCCTGTGGGTATAAGACAGTGAAGTTCTTTTTCCCATTCCTTCTTAATTATTTCTGATACTCCTAGCTGTATTTTCATGATCATATTATAAATGATGGCTACTAAACCCTTCTGGCAAGGATTCAGAGCCAGAAATTTTTTCTGTAATGTCCATTGGACATAATTTCAGAAAAGACTTAACATTCAAGAAATTTCAAACTTGCAAGTATCTTAAAAAAAATGAGTATTGGGCTGGATAGCTGTTCAAAGGACATAAAACTGTTATCTAAAAATAGATCACAAAAACATGTTACACCTTTTGCTTTCCATAACACAAAGGCTTGGCTCATAAAAGAGGGCTGGACAAAAAGTTAGATATAATAGGGGTTGATAAGATAAACTTATTCAAGCTGAAGAATTTACGAAATTGAAAACATATTCTTAGTGTATGTTTAACTACAGGATTAGTTATTTGTTTATTTGGTTTAGATAAAGCAAAAGGAGGCAAATATCCTAAAATAGAAAACAATGAGAAGTCTTGTACAGATTTACACTCCAAATTTACCCATTGTGGGGAAGGTACTACGACCAATTCTCGTGTCCAAGATATTAACAATCGGCTGTTAACTGCCCAGTAGTAAAATCTTGGGTTTGGCAAAGCCAAACCACCTTCCTACTTAATCTTCTGTGAATATTTCTTACTTAATCTAGGATTATTATTCTGCCACATGTATGAAGATATTTTGCAATCAATAATATCAAAAAAAGGTTGAGGAATAAAAATTGGTAATGCTTCGATTAAATATAAAAATATGGGTAATACTATCATCTTGTTAGTATTAATTTGACCAACCAATGACAGAGATAATGGGGACCACCTGGTAACAAGTTGCTTGATTTGTTCAATTAAAGGTAAAAAATTAACTTTAAATAAACCCTTATGTTTCTTGCTAATTTTAATACCCAAATAAGTAAAATGATCTGTGACAACTTTAAATGGTAAGTGTTTATAAATTGGAACTTGCATATTTAATGGAAATAATTCACACTTATTAAAATTCATTTTGTAGCCAGAAAAGCTACTAAACTGAGCAAGCAAGGATGAAACAGCAGGAATAGATCTCTCAGGGTCAGATATGTATAGCAACAAATCATCAGCATATAACGATAACTTATAAGTCCCTCACCCACGGGTAATATCAAAAATATTAGGTGATTCACGAATGGCAACGGCTAAAGGTTCCAAAGCAATGTCAAATAATAGAGGACTTAAAGGGCAGCCTTGCCTCGTGCCACGGGACAACTGAAAAAAAGGAGATCTTTGATTATTGGTAAGAAGTGAAGCCAAAGGTTTATAATACATTAATTTAATCCATGATATAAATTTCAAGCTAAAATTAAAATTCTGCAATGTATTAACTAAATATAGCCATTCAACTGTATCAAACGCTTTTTCAGCACCTAAGGAAATGGCATTCTAGTATTTTAGATGAAGAAGTATAAATTATATTAATTTATTTTCTAATGTTAAAAGATGTATACCAGATTTTAATAAATCCTTTCTGATCTTCAGAGATAATTTGAGGTAATACATTTTCTCATGTAGTGGCCAAAATTTTGGTAAAAATCTTAGAATCCGTATTGAGGATATTGGCCGATAGGATGCAAATTCAGTGGGGTCTTTATCTTTTTTAAGAATTGGATTAATGGAGGCATCATAAAAAGATTGTGGTTATTTACCTACAGTTAACGCATCTTTAAAAATTTTACAAAGCGAAGGAGCGAGTATAGAAGAAAAGGACTTTAAACATTCAGCAGTTTAACCGTCCGGACCAGGGGCTTTACCTGAATTCATTGAAAAAGGGAGTGGGTTCCCCTTTCCAGACCCTGCCCGGGGACTTGTGCCACTCCTCAGGGTTAAATATGGAACCTCTCGGACAGGGACAGGGAGTGGGTTCCCCTTTCCAGACCCTGCCCGGGGACTTGTGCCACTCCTCAGGGTTATATATGGAACCTCTCTGGCAGGGACAGGGAGTGGGTTCCCCTTTCCAGACCCTGCCCGGGGACTTGTGCCACTCCTCAGGGTTATATATGGAACTTCTCGGTCAGGGACAGAGTGGGTTCCCCTTTCCAGACTCTGCCCAGGGACTTGTGCCACTCCTCAGGGTTATATATGGAACTTCTCGGTCAGGGACAGGGAGTGGGTTCCCCTTTCCCAGGCAGACGCCCAACGGTGACCGGGAACCACCAGAGGGGCTGATGTAATACAAGGCATGGCACGGTGGGTCACTGAGGTAAGGGAACCCATTTGAATGACAGCCCGACTGCACGCGGATTTTGGTGATTTACCCGATAACTACAGAAAAAAGGAGAATCTCTTGCGTACTTTATAGCTCGTTTTAAGGATACGTGAGATTCCAATGCCGGCAAACCCCTGGACAGATCCGTATGTCCAGCTGGCAGTGCAGACTTTTCTAAACTGTCTCAGACCCAAGCCTGCCCACTCCTTTAAGTTAACTAATCTCAATTCACTGTGTCAGACCTGGCCCCGGGTGACATAAATTCTGATGAATATGGAGCACAATTAACTCTTTAAAGGGACTGGGGAAAAGCGAGAGTGAGCACAGAGATCCGGTAGTGAGGAGATGGAGTTCGGGTCCCGACGAAGAACCCAGAACGGGTGGCAGGATCGTGCGGACGGTGCAGATAAAGAGGACACTTGGCTAAGGACAGAAACGGGGTTTGTAGAAAGAGGGGACATTGGGCCAGAGATTGTTGCATTGCAATCACAGACAAGAGTAATAAGGGGCCAGAAGAGAGCCTGGATGACAGTGATACTTGACAGAGTACCACATTTACTCTCCATAATCCCTTTGGTCCAGGATAGGGCACGCAAGACGGGACGGATCACAGTGATACTCGACAGAGTAACATATCTACTCTGCAAAATCCGTTTGGTCCCGGATAGGACAGACCAGATTGGACGGATCACGGTGATAATTGATAGTGTGCCACATTTACTCTCCACAATCCCTTTGGTCCTCGATAGGGCAGGCCAGAGGGGACGGATCACAGTGATACTCGACAGAGTAACACATTTACTCTCCACAATCTCTTTGGTCCCGGATAGGGCAGGCCAGAGGGGACAGTGATACAGGCGGCTGTGATCAGGCTCACCACACAGGCAGGCTCTTTTCTCACTGCTGTAATCAGGTAGAAGGTACAAGAGCCTCAGGACTCACCCCTCCAGGGTCAGGAACAGTTACTACCCCTCAACCATCAGGCTGTGGAACAACACAGGATAACTGCACTCACCTGCTGTCCATAGAGATGCTCCCACAACAAATCATCGCACTGGGACTGTCTCCAAATGAGTGAAATAAGAGGTGGTTTGACTGAGACAGATCACATTCCTGTCTCAGAATTAGAGGCACACAATCTCACAGGATATTTATCGCGGAAGGGCTGGAATGCTGTTTTCCATCAGGTGTGGAACCAGCGCTCACAGACTCAAAATCCGAGGACAACTCAGCAGGACTGAGATGAGGAGAAATTTCCTCACCCAGCGTGCAGTGAATCATTGCAATTATCTCCACAAGTTTTCTAAATTGAATAGACATATCCTGGGGTTCGGAGGTGATGGGAAGTTGCAGGAAAGTGGTGCTGAGGTCAAAAGACAAGCATGTTCTGAGTTGAAGGGCAGTAGAGGTGCAAGGGGACGAATGGCCACAACTTCTCTATTTCTTAATTTCTGAAACACGAGTTTACCTTTGCGCCTCACTGTTTCTTGTCCTGTCAGATTGAACAGGGAGCGCTGAGAGCACCGGACATCTATCGGCAGCCGCTGCGGTTATTTCATGTTCTCGTTGTTTATTTGCATTGACGAAGTTTGTTGTCTTCTGCACTCTGGCTGATCTTTCAGTGATCCAGATATAGTTACCGTTCTGTAGCTTTGCTCTGTATGTTTGTAGGTGTTGTATGTGGCGACTTATATGTACTCTGTTAGTTTTTGGAATAGACGCTTGGGGAATCTGAGGTGGAGGAGTATCTGGGGCTTATTTAAAACTATACATAGATATTATCCAAATAGTGCTTATTTGAAGGGTTAATTCTGATATTGAAACTAACTGTTATTTTTGTGGTTTATAACCAGAGGATTTATTTCATCTATTTTGGGATTGTGAATCTGTTGAAACATTTTAGGTTGATGTTTGTCAATTTATAGATCAATATATGAATGTGGATTTTACTTTTTGTTTTGAAAATGCCTTATCTGGGTTTACTAATAACACCAAATCTCATGGGGATCATTTCTCTGTCATAAATATTTAGAGCGGCTTTCCTTGTTTATTTGTATATTTAAAGTTAATGGTTATATATTCGTTGCTGCTTTTGTGTGCTTCCCTGGCTTTGTTAGCATATGTTTAGTGTTTCTCTTTTTGTTTGTGTTCAATAAAAATTTAAAAAAAATAATAATAAAATTTACTTTGAACTTTGAGCCTCGGGGAACTTGCTTTGATTCTGAGAACAAACTGTGACTGACATCTCCAACAACCGGCAGCAGCCCGCCCTCGGACACACTCACAGCCAATCGGAGATCACCACTGGGAGACTCTTGCCTCCATTGGCTGAGGAGTGTCAGTGGGCGGACCGAAGTTTGGAACCGGGAACGAGTGGACCCGGTGAGAGACCCGAGATTGGGAGCAGATCCCCGGGTAAAGGCTGCAACAGCGGCCGGAGTTTTGAATCCTTCCGATGGCGGAGGTGAAGATTCGGGCGGAGATTCCGTGAGATGTTTCAGCCACACAGAGCGTGCCCGGTCTTTCCCCGCCGTGGATCGGGGCCTATTGTCCGGAGATTCCTCCCGGTCCTGTCTCCTGCTGCTGGGATACGGGAGCTGGCCCGCAGCGGCTGCCGGTGGAACTCCGGTGTGTGAGCGCTCCCCTGTGCAAAAGGACAGGCTGAAGTTCAAGGGAGAACCAGACGCAAAGTTAAACTCGGACTTTAGAAAATAAGTAACAGGAGCAGGCCAAGCCACTCGGCCCGTTGCGCCTATTCCACCCTTTCCTCAGAGTAGTCCTTTCTTTTTAAATCTTTTTATTGATTTTAAACAAACATAAATGAAACATGAATACAAAGAGCTTGAGTGTACATAATTAATAGGTTCGGGTATAAATACAAATAGATGATATTAACCTCCCAAACTCATAGTGGTTACAAAAAATGGAGAAAATAAGAAACCCTCCCCCCCCCCAAAAAAAAGTGAAAAAAATCCTAACCGACATGGGCCATTGCATTATATCAACTATACACAGTAGCGTCAATAACTCCGCACCTCCATCCAAATAATTAAGGACAATAAAAGTCAGGTTCAGGAAAAGTCGGTTTAGTTTATATGAAAATGTTGAATAAATGGTCTCCAAGTTTCTTCATATTTAACTGAAGGGTCAAAGACAACACTTGTAATTTTTTCTAAACTCAAACAAGAAATAGTTTGAGAAAACCACTGTAATATCGTTGGTGGATTAAAATCTTTCCAATTCAATAGGATAGATCCTCTAGCCGTTAACGTAACAAATGCAATTATCCGCCAAGCTGGGGGGGGGGGGGAATAAACGACTATTATCCACCATTGGTAAACTGAAAATTGCAGTAAAAGGATGTGGTTGCAATTTGATATTCAGAACTGTTGAAATAATACCAAAAATATCTTTCCAATAATTTTGCAAACAGGGGCAAGACCAGAAAATGTGGGTCAATGAAGCGACTTCAGAATGACATCTGTGACAGGCTGGATTAACATAAGAATAAAATAGAGCGAGTTTATCCTTGGACATGTGACCCCTATGAACAACCTGAAATTGTATTAGGCATGTTTAGCACAAATAGAGGAAGAATTGATTAATTGTAAAATGTTCTCCCACTGCCCTGTGAGTATAAGACAATCAAGTTCTTTTTCCCATTCCTTCTTAATTTTTTCTGATACTCCTAGCTGTATTTTCATAATCATATTATAAATGATGGCTACTAAACCCTTCTGGCAAGGATTCAGAGCCAGAAATTTTTTCTGTAATGTCCATTGGACATAATTTCAGAAAAGACTAACATTCAAGAAATTTCAAACTTGTAAGTATCTTAAAAAAATGAGTATTGGGCTGGATAGCTGTTCAAAGGACATAAAACTGTTATCTAAATATAGATCACAAAAACATGTTACACCTTTTGCTTTCCATAACACAAAGGCTTGGCTCATAAAAGAGGGCTGGACAAAAAGTTAGATATAATAGGGGTTGATAAGATAAACTTATTCAAGCTGAAGAATTTACGAAATTGAAAACATATTCTTAGTGTATGTTTAACTACAGGATTAGTTATTTGTTTATTTGGTTTAGATAAAGCAAAAGGAGGCAAAGATACTAAAATAGAAAACAATGAGAAGTCTTGTACAGATTTACACTCCAAATTTACCCATTGTGGGCAAGGTACTACGACCAATTCTCGTGTCCAAGATATTAACAATCGGCTGTTAACTGCCCAGTAGTAAAATCTTGTATTTGGCAAAGCCAAACCACCTTCCTACTTAATCTTCTGTGAATATTTCTTACTTAATCTAGGATTATTATTCTGCCGCATGTATGAAGATATTTTGCAATCAATAATATCAAAAAAAGATTTAGGAATAAAAATTGGTAATGCTTCGATTAAATATAAAAATATGGGTAATACTATCATCTTGATAGTATTAATTCGACCAACCAATGACAGAGATAATGGGGACCACCTGGTAACAAGTTGCTTGATTTGTTCAATTAAAGGTAAAAAATTAACTTTAAATAAACCCTTATGTTTCTTGCTAATTTTAATACCCAAATAAGTAAAATGATCTGTGACAACTTTAAATGGTAAGTGTTTATAAATTGGAACTTGCATATTTAATGGAAATAATTCACACTTATTAAAATTCAGTTTGTAGCCAGAAAAGCTACTAAACTGAGCAAGCAAGGATGAAACAGCAGGAATAGATCTCTCAGGGTCAGATATGTATAGTAACAAATCATCAGCATATAACGATAACTTATAAGTCCCTCACCCACGGGTAATACCAATAATATTAGGTGATTCACGAATGGCAACGGCTAAAGGTTCCAAAGCAATGTCAAATAATAGAGGACTTAAAGGGCAGCCTTGCCTCGTACCACGGGACAAATGAAAAAAAGGAGATCTTTGATTATTGGTAAGAAATGAAGCCAAAGGTTTATAATACATTAATTTAATCCATGATATAAATTTCAAGATAAAATTTAAATTCTGCAATGTATTAAGTAAATATAGCCATTCAACTCTATCAAACGCTTTTTCAGCACCTAAAGAAATGACATTCTATTATTTTAGATGAAGAAGCATAAATCATATTAATTTATTTTCTAATGTTAAAAGATGTATAACAGATATTAATAAATCCGGTCTGATCTTCAGAGATAATTTGAGGTAATACATTTTCTCATGTAGTGGCCAAAATTTTGGTAAAAATCTTAGAATCCGTATTCAGCAAGGATATTGGCCGATAGGATGCAAATTCAGTGGGGTCTTTATCTTTTTTAAGAATTGGATTAATGGAGGCATCATAAAAAGATTGTGGTTATTTACCTACAGTTAACGCATCTTTAAAAATTTTACAAAGCTAAGGAGCGAGTACAGAAGAAAAGGACTTTAAACATTCAGCAGTTTAACCGTCCGGACCAGGGGCTTTACATGTATGCATTGAAAAAGGGAGTGGGTTCCCCTTTCCAGACCCTGCCCGGGGACTTGTACCACTCCTCAGGGTTATATATGGAACCTCTCGGACAGGGACAGGGAGTGGGTTCCCCTTTCCAGACCCTGCCCGGGGACTTGTGCCACTACTCAGGGTTATATATGGAACCTCTCGGACAGGGACAGGGAGTGGGTTCCCCTTTCCAGACCCTGCTCGGGGACTTGGGCCACTCCTCAGGGTTATATATGGAACCTCTCGGACAGAGACAGGGAGTGGGTTCCCCTTTCCAGACCCTGCCCGGAGACTTGTGCCACTCCTCAGGGTTATATATGGAACCTCTCGGGCAGGGACAGGGAGTGGGTTCCCTTTTCCCAGGCAGATGCCTGAAGGTGACATGGAGCCACCAGAGGGGCTGTTGTAATACAAGCCCTGGCACGGAGGGTCACTGAGGTAAGGGAACCGATTTGAATGACAGCCCGACTGCAAGCGGATTTTGGTGAATTTACCCGATAACTACAGAAAAATGGAGAATCCCTTGCGTACTTTCCAGCTCGTTTTAAGGATACGTGAGAGTCCAATGCCGGCAAACCCCTGGACAGATCAGTGTCCCCAGCTGGCAGTGCAGACTTTTCTAAACTGTCTCAGGCCCAAGCCTGCCCACTCCTTTAAGTTAACTAATCTCAATTCACTGTGTCAGACCTGGCCCCGGGTGACATAAATTCTGATGAATATGGAGCACAATTGACTCTTTAAAGGGACTGGGGAAAAGCGAGAGTGTGCACAGAGATCCGGTAGTGAGGAGATGGAGTTCGGGTCCCGACGAAGAACCCAGAACGGGTGGCAGGATCGTGCGGACGGTGCAGATGAAGAGGACACTTGGCTACGGACAGAAACGGGGTTTGTAGAAAGAGGGGACATTGGGCCAGAGATTGTCGCAGTGCAATCACAGACAAGAATAATAAGGGGCAGGGAGAGAGCCTGGATGACAGTGATACTCGACAGTGTACCACATTTACTCTCCACAATCCCTTTGGTCCCGGATAGGGCAGGCCAGAGGGGACGGATCACAGTGATACTCGGCAGAGTACCACATTTACTCTCCTCAATCCCTTTGGTCCCGGGTAGGACAGGCCAGAGGGGACGGATCACAGTGATACTCGATAGAGTACCACATTTACTCTCCACAATCCCTTTGGTCCCGGATAGGACAAGCCAGAGGGGACGGTGATACAGGCCGGCTGTGATCAGGCTCACCACACAAGCAGGCTCTTTTCTCTCTGCTGCAATCAGGTAGAAGGCACAAGAGCCTCAGGACTCGCCCCACCAGTGTCAGAAACAGTTACTACCCCTCAACCATCAGGCTGTGGAACAAGACAGGATAACTGCACTCCCTTGTGCATAGAGATGCTCCCACAACAAATCATCGTACTGGGATTGTCTCAAAATGAGTGAAATAAGAGGTGGTTTGACTGAGACAGATCACATTCCTGTCTCAGAATTAGAGAAATACAATCTCACAGGATATTTACAGCGGAAGAGCTGGAATGATGTTTCCCATAATGTGTGGAACCAGCGCTCACAGACTCTAAATCCGAGGACAACTCAGCAGGTTTGAGACGTGGAGAAATTTCCTCACCCAGAGTGCAGTGAATCATTGAAATTATCTCCACAAGGTTTCTAAATTGAATAGACATATCCTGGGGCTTAGCGGTGATGGAAAGTTGCAGGGATGTGGTGCAGAATTGAAAATTAAAGCATGTTCTGAGTGAAGGGCAGAAGTGGTGCAAGGGGCCGAATGGCCACGCCTTCTCTATTTCTTACTTTCTGAAACACAAGTTTACCTTTGTGCCTCACTGTTTCTTCTCCTGTCAGATTGAACAGGGAGCGCTGAGAGCACCGGACATCTATCGGCAGCCGCTGCGGGTATTTCATGTTCTCGTTGTTTATTTGCATTGGCGAAGTTTGTTGTCTTCTGCACTCTGGCTGATCTTTCAGTGATCCAGATATAGTTACCGTTCTGTAGCTTTTCTCTGTATGTTTGTAGGAGTTGTATGTGGCGACTTATATGTACTCTGATAATAAAATTTACTTTGAACTGTGAGCCTCCAGTGACTTGCTTTGTGACAAACGGTGACTGACATCTCCAGCTCCCGGCAGCAGCCCGCCCTCGGACACACTCACAGCCAATCAGAGAACACCACTGGGAGACTCTTGCCTCCATTGGCTGAGGAGTGTCAGTGGGCGGGACGCTGGGCGGACCGAAGTTTGGAACCGGGAACGAGTGGACCCGGTGAGAGACCCGAGATTGGGAGCAGCTCCCCGGGTAAAGGCAGCAACAGCGGCCGGAGTTTTGAATCCTTCCGATGGCGGAGGTGAAGATTCGGGCGGAGATTCCATGAGATGTTTCAGCCACACAGGGGGTGCCCGGTCTTTCCCCGCCGTGGATCTGGGCCTGTTGTCCGGAGTTTCCTCCCGGTCCTGTCTCCTGCTGCTGGGATCCGGGAGCTGGCCCGCAGCGGCTGCCGATGGAGCTCCGGTGTGTGAGCGCTCCCCTGTGCAAAAGGACAGGGTGAAGGTCAAGAGAGAACCAGGCGCAAAGGTAAACTCGGACTTTAGAAAAAGGAAACAGGAGCAGGCCATTCGGCCCTTTGCGTCTGTTCTGACTTTCACTCAGAACATGCCTGATCTTTGACCTCAGCGGCACTTTCGCGCAACGTTCCCAGCATCGCAGAGCCCCAAAACTTGTCGTTCGAATTTAGAAACCTTGTGGAGAAAATTCCAAATATTCACTGCCCTCTGGATGAGGAAATTTCTCCTCATTTCAATCCTGCTGAGGTGAACTCGGATTCTGTGACCCCCATTCCTCACAACAGCCAAAGGAAACATCATTCCTGCCTCTACCCTGTCAATACCCTGTGAGACTGTGTCTGTCTCAGGCAGACGGCCTTTTATATCTCTAATTTTGAGAGAGACCCGGTCAGTATAATCTCTCCGAGGACACTACCTCACCTCCGAAATCAATCTGGGAAATCTCTTCATTCCCTTCATCCACTCAATCTCCGAATGAAATATAGCCGATGTTGTGCCTTCATTGTAACTGCATCAATATGTTGGGCCCAGGATCACCCTTTTCACTTCTAATCCCACGATGAGGACTGGTGTGTGTTCCCTCGACTTCCCCTTCCTGTATCCACAATCAATTCCTTTGTCTTCATGATGCTGAGTGCAAGGTGGTTGCTGTGACACCACTCAACTTGCTGATCTATCTCACCCCTGTACTCCTCCTCGTCACCGTCTGAAATTCCACCAACAATAGTTGTGTCATCAGCAAGTTTATAGATGAGCCTAGCCACACAGACGTGGTGTTGAGAGAGTAGAGCAGTGGGCTGAGCACGCATCGTTGAGGTGTGCCAGTGTTGATTCTCAGCAAGGAGGAGATGTTATTTCTGATCCACACAGACTGGGGTCTCCTGGTGAGGATCCAGTTGCAGAAGGAGGTACAGAGGCCCAGGTTTTGGAGCTTGTTGATTACAATTGAGGGTCTGATTGTGTTGAACGCTGAGCTGTAATCAGCAGCCTGACTTGTGTATTGCTATTGTCCAGGTGATCAAAGGCCGAGTGTGAGCCAGTGAGAATTGTTGACAGATTGTGGCGATTGGCAAATTGCAGTGGGTCCCTGCACAGAGACAGGAGTAGATTGACCATGACCAACCCCTCAAAGCACTTCATCACAGTAGTGAGCGACACTGGGCGATAGTCGTTGAGGCAGGTCACCCTGGTATTCTTGGGCTCTGGTATGGTTGTCGACATTTTTAAATGTGTGTGTGTGTGTGTGTGTGTGTGTTTGTGTGTGTGTGTGTGTGTGTGTGTGTGTGTGTGTGTGTGTGTGTGTGTGTGTGTGTGTGTCTGTGTGTGTGTGTCTACGTGTGTTCACACGCTTGAGCAGAGAGACAGCGTATTTGAGCCTTTCCAGTTCGATTCAGGAATGTTTCCAGTAATTGCTGTGCCTCGAAAGACGGGTCACAGTGTTGGGCCGACCATTCAGATCAGAACAAAATAATTTACCCAGCAGACTGAGCTCACAACCCCGCTCTTGTGTTTCAGAGTTATTTACAAATTGAAATGTACAGTTTAAAATGTGCAATGTAAATTTATTATCAGAGTATAGGCACATCACCATGTATAATCCTGGGAGTTGATTATGTTGTAAATTCAGTAAACTCAAGAACCATTATACGATGAATGAAAGATCGCCCCCAACAGGAAAAACAAAACAACCATGTGCAAAAGACAACAAAATTCAAATACAAAAGAAGTAAAACTAATAAATAACCCAGAAATAAACATCAAGAACATGAGATGAAGAGCTGTTGATCGTGTCCATTGGTTGTGGGAATAGCAAAGTTTAGGGATTTGGTCTCAATTTGGAAAGTTTTGTGGTTTAGCGAATGTTTCATTATCATCTCCCAATCTCCTTAATAATTTTTTTTATCCCTTCCATGACTGACAAAGTCTTTAAGGATTGGGATGAACTTGGTATTAAGTGTTTTTGGGACATGTTTATCTCAGGATCTCTTGCATCATTTGACCAATTGTCAAATAAATTTGCACTCCCAAAATCACATTTTTACAGATACCTTCGAATTAGAGATTTTCTACGTTTCCAATTAGCTTCTTTTCCTATAGGTCCTGATAAAAATTTACTGGACGATCTTTGAAATTTAAAACATTTTCTCAATGGTTCTATTACCGGTATATATAACTTGTTGATTGATTCCAGACACGACGTTTTAGATAAAATAAAAAAAAGCTTGGGAAGATGACCTAAATTGTCAGATTTCTGATGATAGATGGAATTAAATTCTTAAACATGTTAATAAATCATCTTTCTGTGCTCTCCATTCTCTTCTACAATTTAAGGTGGTTCATAGAGCTTACATTTCTAAACAGAAGGTCTCCAGTTTTTAACCGAATATTTCTCCACTTTGTAATAAATGCAACTCTTCTGATGCCTCTTTAATTCATATGTTTTGCTTTTGCCCTACAATTGAAAAGTTTTGGGTGGAAGTAGTTCATACCTTCTCCCAACTTTCTAGGGTCCAATTTGAGCCAAATCCCCTTACTGCATTTATCGCTGTACCTTGATTCATTGCAAGCAAATGTCCCAATTTACTCTCACCTCTCCTCCCCTCTTCTCTCTCTCCCCCTCCCATTCTCTCTGCCTATCACTTTCGCTCTGTCTGTCTCTCTCCCGCTCTCTCTTTCCCTTCTCTCTACCCCTCTCCTTTCCACCCTTCTCCCCCTTCTCTTACGTCCTCACTTACAATCTCTCTCCCCGCTTCTCCACACTCCTCCACCGCCTATTCTGCAGCACACTAGACGGAAACAAATAGGCCTCTCCCGGAAACCGCAAGCTTTTATATTCTGAGAGAACATTGAATCTCTCCAACTGACGAGAAATTACGCAACATCTGTAATCCACTGAGTGTGTAAAACCGTCATCACAGTGTGGGGTGGGGGAGGGCTGCTGGTCTGGGTGGGTGGCGGAGACAGCAAGCTACTGGAACGGGGGAATTGGGGAGAAAACGAGAGGCAAGCAAAAGGTTATGCATAAACGGAGTAGGGACAATAAGGGAAAGATTCAGGTTAGTGACTGTGTAGGGAAGAATGTTTGGAGGAAAGTGTTGGAGAGTGTAAAAGTGTACGGATGATGAAAAGAGGAGGTAGAGTAATTGAGGAATTGTATATGTATAGAGAGAGAGAGTGAGAGAGAGAGAGAGACGGAGAGATAAGAGAGTTTAGGGAGGGAGAGAGAGAGAGAGAGAGAGAGAGAGAGAGAGAGAGGCAGAAGATGAGAGACAGATGAGTGTGGAGCAGAGTAGAGTACCGCGGCACAGGTAAACATCATCTTTGAACTGTCCCACACTCACCTTGAAATCACGTCCTCTGGTAATTGAGATTCACCTGGTAAACAAACGATGTCGGTTCTCTTCTCTCAGATCTCTACTCAGCCTCAGTCTGCCTCTGGTCTCCTCTCAGCCCCCTTCGCTACAGAGGAAACAACTGAAGCCTCTCCAACCTTTCATTCCCTCTGATCCATGAGGCAACCCCTCCATTTCCAGAACATTAACTCTCACCCGATCCTCCCTACGCTGTTACATGGTTAGAGTTCCTCCTGTTGTCAACCAACGACCAGCGGTTCTGTGGTGGCGATAGAGTCACCCGGATGGTGAGATGTGACCAGGTGCCAGGGACAGGGATGACTCCGATCAGGTCCCTGGCCTTCTAAAGGGGGAGGGCGAGCAACCAGTCTTGTTGGCAAATATTGGCACCAATGACAGGTAAAAAATGTCAGCAGGCCCTGAAAAGATATTTTGTGAGTTAGGTAAGGGGTTTGGTAACCGATGTGCTACCGCCGAGGATGAGGTAGTTGGTTTGTAAACAGAGACAGTATGTTGTGAGACTGCTGGCGATAAGAGGCTGCTGATCGGGCAACCTGACCGTTTACAGAATCTAAAAGACTGAACACAGGACTGAAGGTATTTCACGAGAAAATCTGCAGATGCTGGAAATTCAAACAACAACACACACAGAATACAGATGGAACACAGCAGGCCAGGCAGCATCTATAGGGAGAAGTGCTGTCGACGTTTCGGGCCGAGACCGTTAATCAAGACTAACTGAGAGGAAAGATACTAAGAGATTTGAAAGAGAGCAGGGGGCAACGGCAAATGATACGAGAAGACCGGAGGGGATGGTATGAAGCTAAGAGCTGGAAAGGTGATTGGCGAAATCATACAGAGCTGGAGAAGGGAAAGAATCATGGGACGGGAGGCCTCAGGAGAAAGAATGGGGGGGGGGACCAGAGGGAGATGGAGAGCAGGCAGTGTGATGGGCAGAGCGAGAGAAAAAATAATGCAAGCAACTACATATGTCAGGGATTGAGTAAGAAGGGGAGGAGGGTCACTAACGGAAGTTAGAGAGGTCAGTGTTCATGCCATCAGGTTGGAGGCTACCCAGCAGGTATATAAGGTGTTGTTCCTCCAAACTGAGTGTGGCTTCATCTTGACAGTCGAGGAGTCCATGGATAGACATATCAGAATGGGAATGGGACGTGGAATTAAAATGTGTGGCCACTGGGAGATCCTGCTTTCTCTGGCGGACCGAGCGTAGGTGTTTAGCGTATCGGTCTCCCAGTCTGCGTCGGGTCTCAGCAATATCTAAAAGACCACACCGGGAGCACCGGACGCAGTATACCACACCAGCCAACTCACAGGTGAAGCCTCACCTGAATGGACTGTCTGGGGCCCTGAATGGTGGTGAGGGAGCAAGTGTAAGGGCAGGTGTAGTACTTGTTCCGTTTACAAGGATAAGTGCCAGGAGGGAGATCGGTGGGGAGGGATGGGGGGTACGAGTGGACAAGGGAGTCGCGTAGGGAGCGATCCCTGTGGAAAGCAAAAAGGTGGGGGGGGAGGGAAAGATGTGCTTGGTCGTGGGATCCCGTTGGAAGTGGCAGAAGTCACGGAGAATTATACATTGGACCTGGAGGCTGGTGGGGCGGTCGGTGAGGACAAGGGGAGCCCTGTCCCGAGTTGGGTGGCGGGCGGACGGGGTGAGGGAAGATGTGCAAGAAATGGGAGAGATGCGTTTGAGAGCAGAGTTGATGGTGGACGGAGGGAAGCCCCTTTGTTTCGAAAAGGAATACATCTCCTTCGTTTCCTACATTTCCTTCCTGGAATGAAAAGTCTCATCCTGAGAGCAGATATGGCGGGGACGGAGGAATTGTGAGCAGGGGATGGCATTTTTGTAAGAGACAGGGTGGAAAGAGGAATAGTCCAGGTAGCTGTGAGAGTCTGTAGGCTTACAAATATAGATAAGCCATCTCCAGAGATGGAGACAGAAAGATCAAGAAAGGGGAGGGAGGAGTCAGAAATGGACCAGGTAAATTTGAGGGCAGGGTGAAAGTTGGAGGCAAAGTTAATGAATTAAACGAGCTCAGAAATTATGGAGAGTAAGAACTAATTCCGCTGGACGGAAGAGAGCGGTGTTAGAGGGGAATTGGTTAGGTCTGGAATCCGAAACGAAGCGAAGAGCTTCGCGATCGTCCGGGTGGGGGATGGAGGTATATAGGGACTGGATGTCCATGGTGAAAATAAGGCGGTGGGGGCCAGGGAACATAAAATCATTGAAAACATTCAAAGCTTGAGAAGTGTCACGAACATAGGTGGTAAGAGATTGAACAAGGGGGGATAAGGGAGTGTCAAGGTATGCAAAAATGTGTTCGGTGGGGCAGGAGCAAGCTGGGACAATAAGTCTACCTGGACAGGCAGGTAGGAGGTAGAAACGGGAAGTCGGGGGTGTGGGAACTATGAGGTTGGTGGCAGTGGATGGGAGATCCCCATAACTGATTAGGTTGGTGATGGTATAGAAGACAGTGGCCTGGTGCTCCTTAGTGGGGTCATGATCAAGGGGTAAATAAGAGGAGGTATCAGAGTGTAGTCGCTGTGCCTCGGCCAGGTAGAGGTCAGTACTCCAGACAACAACAGCTCCCCCTTATCAGAGGGTTTTATAGTGAGGTTGGGATTGGTGCGGAGGGAGCGGAAAGCAGAGCGTTCGGAAGGAATTAGGTTGGAATTGGAACAAGGTGTGGTAAAGTCGAAACGGTTGATGCCCCGTCGGCAGTCAGCAATAACGAGATCCAGGGCAGGCAGAAGACCAGAGCGGGGTGTCCATGAAGAGGAGAAGGGTTGAAGACGGGAGAATGGGTCATTGGTGGGGGTAGGAGAGTCCTTACCAAAGAAATAAGCTCGGAGACGGAGCCGGCGGAAGATGAATTCAGCGTCATGGCGTACGCGGAACTCGCTGAGGCGTGGGCGTAGGCTGACAAAGCTGAGAGCACTCTGCCTCAGAGAGTTGAAGGTCGGAGGGAATGGTAAAGACCCGGCACGAATGAGAGATGGGATCAGAGGGAGGAGGGAGGCTGGTAGTGTCACTGGAGAGGGAAGGGTTGGGTTGAGATGTAGATGGAGCCTCTGAGGAGCTGAGGATGGAATCTGAGGGAGAGGGGATTTCAGATTGGTGGTGGGAGAAGTGGAGAACGGCCTTTAATAAAGCCCTTTTGATTCATAGAGATTATTTTAGTTAAAATATTTTCAGGATAAAGTAATCGAAACTGGCGGAGATGAACAACAATAAAAATAATCCGGGAGTCCATAATAGGAGTAAAAAAGAAAAAAAAAACACCCGGATTACAAAGCACGGAAAAAAGTCGAAATGTCTCGTCGCAAGTCCCAGGAAAAGCATCGATGCCGTTATAGCTCCGCCTACGTGAATAATAAAAAAGTAATCTCTGTCTCCCTCTTCCGGAAATAAATTTCATTACAGTCGACATATATCTCAGCATCGTTAAATTGAAAAAATAGTGATTTTCCTATAAAACAAAACGACCTTCAATTGAAAAGTAACCTTCATAATATTAGATAAGGGAAGGAAACCATCCAAAACAATTCTTGAAATATTTTCACAAAAGAAAAACAATTGCCATCTTTAAAGTATCCAATCTGTCTTAAAAAAGGAAAAAACAAATAATTACTGAAGATATCTTCAATAAAGCATACAAAATAAAAAAAACAATTAATTTAAATGCTGCAAAGAGAAAAAAAAAATAGTTCTAGATAGTACAAACTTAACTACAGCCTATCAACAGTTCTCCCACTAGATGAGGTTAAAACCGTCCAAACCAGTTTTTTTCAGAAATAAAAATGAATTTTAAGCTAAAAACTTTCGGTGACACCAGATCTTCCAGTCTTATCAGTGTTTACACCGCGAGACACTCAAGCCATTATAAACCATTCAAAGTTCAAGCTTCAGACTCGTCGTGGTTGAAATATTTGCACAAAAGGAAAAACAATCGCCATCTTTGAATTACCCAGTCTTTCTGTGAAACGTAAAGAAATCTAAGCAATTACTTAACAAAAAACTTTTAAGAAAGCATACAGAACCAAAAAAAAGTTGGTTCATTTAAATGCTGCAGAGAAAAAAAACATGTAGATGGTTCAGAGTTATCTACATTCTTTCAACAGTTCTCCCGTTATATCTTCGAAGGTTAAAATCATCTGAACAAGTTTTGTTCGAAGCTAAGAATACATTTTAACGTAAAAACTTTCTATAACCATCAAATCTTCCAATTTCATCACTTTACACCACGGGACAGTCAAATTATTTTAAATGATTCAAACTTCTGATTCACCATCGGACTCGTCAGACAAAGAGTTAATAAAACGCAATGCTTCGGCTGGATCATCAAAAATAAGAACACCAGAATTTTTAACAAAAAACCTTAATTTGGCTGGCTATTGTAATAATGGAAAGAGCTTTTTTTGAAAAGCTAATTTCATAGAAGAGACAGATGCAGCACGTTTCTTAACAATTTCACGCGGAAAATCTTGAAAAAAAAACGAACTTCTGAACTTCGAAATTGAAATAATCTTTGATTTCTTGCAAGTCTAATAATGCGGTCCTTGTCTCTGAGACGGAGAAAACGCACAACGACATGCAAGTTTTTACCTTCATCCAAAGATTTTAAAGCACCGGTTCTGTGAGCCGATTCAAGCTCCGGGGGTTGCGTACAAACCTCCGGAAATAAAGACTGAAACATTTTAGCAAAATAATCCAGTGAGTCGGCAGAGTCTGACTTATCTTTTAATCCAACAATTCGAATATTATTCCGACGCGATCGAGCTTCCAAATCCACGATCCGTTGTTGAGCCTTTTCCAAACGAGAAGAAAGGTCAGCCGCATATCGATTCACTTCTTTAAGATCGAGGCTCAGACAGTCAATTTCTTCTTCAAATGACTCTTTCAGTTGAGTTATTTCAGTACAGATACCGGTGATTCGAGATTCCAATCTCTTGACCAAAGGGGCTTCTTCCGAGAACCCATCAGCTTTGTTTAAATTTTCCGTTAGAGGGGTCGGGATTTCGTCTGGTGCTCTTCGAAGTAGCTATCATTATAACTATTGTGATACAAATTCGACTGAATAGAGTTAAAATTTCAAAGTTTAAGTCGGAAAAGGGAGAGATTAAAGGCGGACAATAAGCAGCTAAGTCTTACATGTCCGTAGCGGGAGGCGGAGTCCGGAAGTACTTTGGATTGAATTATGGAAAGGATGTTTCTCATGGTGGGAGAGTTTGGATAAGAGGGCATAGCCTCAGGAGAGAGGGGCGTCGTTTCAAAACAGAGATGTGCAGGAATTCTTTCAGATAAAGGGTGGTGAATTTGTGGGATTTCTTGCCACATGTAGCTGCAGAGCCCACGACATTGGGTGCATTTAAGGCAGACATTGATAGTTTCTTGATTGCAGCAAAGGCTCAGGGGAGAAGGCCGGTAGCTGGGGTTGAGGAGGATCGAAAGAAAGGATCAACCTCGATGGGCCGGATGGCCTGACTCTGCTTCCATGTCTTATGGCTTTATGGAAATGAGGATTGAGCAGGAGACTGCAAGTCTTTGTCCGAGTTTTATATTTGGACGATCGGTCTGGTGCGGGGGGGGGGGGGAACCCACAACGCCGTATTTGTAACCCTTTATTATCTAATGTTATGATTAATGATATTCTCTCTGAGACAGGCACTAAGGTGTGTAAATCTCTACATGTAGATGATGGAACTCTATGGCTTAGAGGCATGCATTGCAATTGTACTGTATATTAGATCCAATTAGCAGCTAATAATTTGGAACAGTCGGCAAATATATGAGAATTTAAGCTTTCAGTCGCTCCTGAACAAGTTCTGTGTTTTATAAATGTGATTAATAGGCATGCTGTTGATTTGAAATGAAATAACATTAAATATTCTCAGTTGTCTGTATGGGTATTCTGGGGAGCTACATGAATATCATTGTGGACGATGTTCATTTGTTCAATTGGATCTGTTCTTGATTATGGCTGTGTGACTTGTAGATCAGCGTCATCTTCAATTTTAAAGTGTTCGGAAGTGTTCTGGCGCAATAAGGTGGTCCTCTGTTTCAGCTTTACTGGTTGAAATGAGCCAGGTATAATTGCGGAGATTGCAGTTGATATTAACAAATTGGATTCATTAGACGGGACAAATAAATTACCATCCTGTTGAAGTTGAGTTCGAGGACGGTTAGGGTTAGGGTTAACCCTAATGCGGACGGTTGGCAACATCACACGAAGAGCGTTTTCAAGTTCAGGTGGCTGGGATCTTATCGCGCTGGGAGGATGGGATTGTGGGATTACGCAATACTCCCCAGTTTCACGTTCTCTGAAACCCCATCTTGTTCTGCCTCTGACTAGCTGATTTTAGGTCACACAGTTTAATAAGTCTGAGAATTCTGCAATGTCCGAGAGTCTGTTGGTTCATCAGTATATTTCGGAAAACTATTATGATACATTAACTGTCGCAGAAGAATGAAAAGATAACAACTGAGATGTTCCTCTGGCTGTTTCTGTGCCTTAATTACAGGTAACGACAAAGAAACAATTTACTAACCATTACATCAGTACATAGAGAAGAATTTGTTGCCATCATTTTAGGCTTACACTGGGTGGAGGAAATTTGTCGTGGAAAGCTAAAATTTATTCGCATGCCTTTTCGGTTTTGATGATTCCTAAAGCACTTTATTCGGATGGTTGGTCAGATTTACTGTTAGAAACTCATTGGCCCACTTCTTATGAGTTGTACCGGTCTTCTTATGTGTCTCAACCTGCACGGAGAGGTTGAGTTACAAAAGCTGATACAATTCCAGCGATGGATAAAGACGTTCCACCCGGCAAATCAGAAGCTAAGGGGTTGGTGGGATTGAGAATTATAGCAAGACTGTTGGGATAATGAGCATAAAGGAAACACCACTGCAGAATGCGTAACTGTCAGCTTAATGGGGGAACGGAGTAAAACAAGAAGGGAAAGAATTGTATTTCAAAAAAGAAGCAGTGAAGGTTTTTTTTTTCTAATTCTCTGCACCACACTCCAGTCCAGTTAGTGGCGGGAATGCGACTTTAATTTCATCTGTCAAAGGCCTTTTAACCAAAACCCGCCCATTTCGTTACATTAGAAAATCATTCCAGGGGAAGGCGGAGAGCAGTGTGATTGACATTGGATTCGGCACCCAGTAATCGATGCATCCCCGCCGTTTTGTGGGCTGTAAGGTTGATGGGCCGCAAAGGGAATAGATGGACATATGCACAGACCAATGGCTGGACAGCGTTTCGATGCAGGACTTTGACTGTCATCTGGCAGGTCCAATGCGGTACTGAGTCTCCAGGACGGTGCCTTGCCCCTCACAAAACACATACTATCCTAACGTTCCAGAGCTGCCGGTCGATGCGACAGCCTGCCGTGAATAACACCTGGGTGACCAGGGGGTGAATGTGAGGAGCTGGAACCCTCACTGCATCCGCCTTTGGCTTGTGCTCAGGTCGCGGCTTTATTAATGAACTGAAGCACCGAGGTGACCGGATATTTCACCGCGCTGATCACCTGCTCCCTGAATTTCGACTGAGTCACCGCGTAAATAAATGTGTTCGTGCAGCAGCTGAAATCTCTCAGCAAAAACCCGACGTAGTGGAAGATCCATTCGGAATCATTGAATTCGAATCCTTTTCCTGAGACCTGATAATATATGACATTTACAACATATGTCATCCACAGGAGGATGAAGCTGCCGGAGAGGGTGAAGAGTAAAACCACAGACCTCCTCCTGCTCTCCATCTCCGGGTCACTGCAGTTCTCCCCCTTGCTCTGACCCTTCAGCCCCTTGCGGACCCGACTGGCCACTAAAATGTGCCTGACTGTCAGAACGTTGAGGAGCAGGATCCCAGCGAAAGGGAGGAACGGAGTTAAAACCGTATCGAGCCAGTCATATCCTACCCACCCGGGGTCAGTGAAAACATTGTCCTTGGCAATACAGAGCCACGGGAAATTGTCGATTATCATCCGGGGTTCCCATGTGATGTATCGGGGAAAGTTTATCAGACAGGACAGTACGCCGGTTGTTGTCAGAACCACAGCCGCAGTTTTCCCGGTGCAATATTTTGTTTTCAGTTTCTGGCAGCAAATGGAGACAAACCGGTCTAAGGTGAAAGTGACGGTGAACCAGACAGAACAGTGTGTGGCCATGTAGCTCAGTACATCGATAACACTGCACACAGGTGTGATGTGCAGAAAACTCCACCGGAAATAATACAATCTGAATCGAATCAAAATGACCCACGTGACAACGGTCAGTAGATCGGCCGCTGCCATGGCCACCAGGTATCGAGTGGTGCAGTTAGAGAGGCCGCACTTTCCACGGGACAGGATCACAATCGCCACTGCATTCACTGGAGAGAGAGAGTGAGAGAAACAGACACCAGGCATTACTTGACACATTCTCCGGGAATTAACACCGGATCGAGTTGCAGCTAAAAATTTCTGTCAACGGCTGCTAGTCTAGCACCAGACACGGATCACACTATCTCTGAACTGTTTTCTTCAGTGTGGAGATAAAGCAATGTGTGGGCAATCGTCGGCGATATAAACGAGCTGAATGAACAACAACGATCGCTGCTGATCCCGATTCCAGTCGCTGACGGGGCCGGTTTCACTGACTTAACCGTGACTGACCAGGACTCTGAAAAATCAGCATCTGATGTTTCCAAGATGAGATACAGAGGGGAGAAACACACTGAAAACACTGGAAACAGTATTAGCAAACAGAGACTGAGTGGCTCAGTTAACGGATGAATTCTACACCGCAGATCAATTCGATAACACACATGAGCAGATCCCTGGACACCGGATCGGGTGATCAGACCAAATTATTGACCAAAAGGCAGCGGGATACGATTGTGACAGACTCCAAAGGGAGACGCGAAACACAGCACCAGGGGCTCTCTTTGATCAATAACTCAGAAACAGTGAACCTGACAATGTACCACCCCTCCCCGACCCCAGTCACACCTTCTCGGAGAGCTACCTGTCCTCAGCACTGGGACAAATCTGGACAAGGTGTAATTAAAGGCAAGAACAGCGTTTGAGTCGATCCCGTGAGTTCGAGGAGAGACAGAGGTTTAGTTCCCTTTGGCATTGATTATGAAAAATCGGAAAGTGGAATTGACAGGATCGATATCTCTGACGGATATTTGTGCAATGATCAACAATTTGGAGAATTGTAAAATGATCAGGAATAGGTTCACACAGGTAACAATCAGAAAATCCAAACATTAATCCCTCTGCTCACTCACCGGGAACTCCAACAACGACAATGAACACGTACAATATTCTCTCCACTCTCATGTACACATCCAACAATGCAGACATTTTCTCTGTCGAGTGATTTGCCCCCCTCCCCGGGTTACACGCGATCTCTCGGAATGAAACGCAGACGCAGCACATGCATTGGGTTTTTAATACAATTTAGTCACTCCACAGGGACTGGTTTAAAAATAAAGATTTTCAATTATTCACAAATCGATTACATCAGACAGGTGAAATTCCCGCGGTGACGAATGGCGATTAAACTGTTCAATTAATATGAAGACCATTGGGAGATAATTTGTCCCAACGCAGGTGACTGAACTGTCCGAGTTATCTCTTCAATTAAATGTGCTTCCAGTGTAAATATGCACTTCAAAGTAACCATTTATCAGACACAAAATATTGAAATAAATTATGCCATTGTAGCTTGTGAAATTGCATTGAATCACGAACACTATGCCGGCTGGTGATATAGTGGGATCAGCGACTTTGGAGCGAAGGTTCCCGAGTTCGAATCCAGTCTTCTCCAAAAAAACCTTTGTGTCTGTGTGTGGGTAGACCGACTGTCTCTGCCTGACCCAGCCGGACTATACACGTGTCTATCTCCAATTCACTTTATCCGCTTGGATTAGTCTCTTCTCAACTATCTCCGCAAACTGCACAGTTCCAACACTTCACAAAATGGCTGCCTGAACAATAAAAGAGACAAGAACAGAGGGCATAATTCAAATTGCATTTATTAGTAATGTATGTACAAATGAAATAACTTCGAGACTTGTCGCAGCTCCAAATCAGGAGGCACCCCTACATGCACATTAGATTGTCCCAGAGAAAGAATCATTTCAAACATTTCAGAAAATGGTTGTCTCCATTTAAAACATAGCAAGAACAAAGGTCAACTTTGATTTTGCATTTATTATTAAAGTATGGATAAACGGAAAAACCTCGAGATTCAACACCCCTCCAGATGCCCCGCCTCAGCCAGGTTAGTGTTCACCCCCAAACCCGCCAACACACCCAACTCTGCGCAAATCAGTCTGCACCCACAAATCTGTGCACACCAGAAATGCATCATTCAACCCTCAAATCAGTGTCCACCCCAAAGCATCCGACACCAAGAAATAATTGTGTACCCACACATTCGCTGACATACACCTAAAGCTCAGCACATCTGCAAACCCGTCCGCACCACCAGATTCACTGGCAAACCCCGAAATATGCCTGCATCCACATTTATCTGATCAAACAATAACATGTATCATCCTGTCCTGGTGACGTCGAACCTACCAGTCCCCTGCAATATTATCACAGTATGTCCCTAGAAAACCTTTTTCTCAATCTTCACCACTTTCCTCACGACGGATTCTGCCCTTTTATATTTAATAAGGTTACTGGGACACTGATACTTCTTCACTTTCCTAAACGCCTTTTCCCAATCTCTAATCGCCTCTGCACACTCCTCAGTCCACAGTGATACAGTCTGTATTCCCATACTGTTTGTAATGGGAATCACATCCATCGCAATTTGCGATGGAATAACGTGACATAACCTTTCATTGTAAAAATACACATCTTCTTCAACATTCTGTAGGAGTTCCAGAACTACTGTGAATATTATATCTGGTGCCCATTCAGACACACACGTTGAAAAACTGTTCTTTAATCAAACCATTACCATCATTCCGCAAACAATCCCGCAGTGAACTGCGTTAAAATCTCAGCAGCAGACAACTCTTCGTGAGCGAGAAGAAAGTACTTTCTCACAACTCAGTAAAAAGTTTTCCACAAGCTTGTAAACCATAATCTGTTTTATACAACTACCTGCTGAATCAAAAATTTCCACAGCAAATCCCACATACGGTTCATTCACATTCACAACTCTGCACCCTGACTCCTTTCTTATAAAACTGACAGCACTACCTCTCTCTCAAATGACCAATCACGCCAAACGACAATATAATCCTGCACAGAAAAACTTAACTGTGAAGATAAACTCTGTTCCTCAATAGTCAAAACATCGGGGAATTCTGACAAATGAGAAACAGACTTCTTACTGTGTTGACGATGAAAAATCAGGCTGGGATAGACGAGGATGCAGATACTCCACCCATCAGATCTTCATTTACAGGTTCCAACGTAACACCGGTTACACCGAGATACCTTTCTGCAGCTTTCACAATTATTTTATGTTTTTGCCAGTAGGAAGAGATGTCTGATCAGTACAATTCACCACATCCATTATAAACATCACAAACTCCATTGTATCCACCAGTACAGTATCTTTCCTGAGAGAACTGTGATGCGGACATATATCCACTGACCCCCTAGTCTATTCTCCGACCGGGAACACTTTATTAAGTTTAACAGTCAGAGGTGAAGTATGAATTATATTAATCAATTTTCTAACATTAAAAAAGGAATACCGATTCCTCATAAAACCAGTTTGATCTTCTGAAATAATCTGAGACAGTACTTTTTCTAATCTAATAGCTAAAATTTTTGTAAGAATCTTAGAATCTACATTTAATAGTGATATAGGGCGATAAGATGTACATAAAGTAGGATCTTTATCTTTTTTAAGAATTAGAGAAATATTAGCTTCATAAAAAGATTGAGGTAATCTCTTCTTAGCAAACGCATCATTAAAAATTTCACATAACCAAGGAGAGAGCAAAGAAAAAAAAGTTTTAAAAAATTCTACTATATAACCATCAGGACCAGGAGCTTTCCCTGAATTCATTGATGAGATAGCCTCTCCTATTTCCACCATAGAAATAGGAGCATCTAACAGGCCATGGTCTTCATCAATCAGTTTAGGAATATTCAAATTGTTAAAAAAATTATCTATCATGGACTGGTCACCATCAAATTCTGAATGATATAAAGATTTATAAAAATCTTGAAAGGTATTATTAATTTCTTTATGATCAGTAGTTAAATTACCGTCTTGTTTGCGAATTTTAATAATTTGTCGCTTAGTCGAGATAGCCTTTAATTGATTAGCTAACAGTTTACCAGTACGATCACTATGAATATAAAATTGAGCCCTGGTCCTAATTAATTGATTTTCAATTGAAGAAGATAATAGTAAACTATGTTCCATTTGAAGCTCAACTCTCTTCTTATAAAGTTCTTTGGTAGGAGTCACGGAATAAATCTTATCAATTTCCTTAATTTTATCCACTAGTAAAGCAATATCTAAATATCTTTTTTTTTCTTTTACCAGCAGAATATGAGATAATTTGTCCACGAATAAAAGCCTTAAAAGAGTCCCAAAGTATTCCTCTGTCGATTTCTTCAGTACAGTTTGTTGAGAAGAACAAGTCAATTTGCTGTTTTATATAAGTAATAAGTTCTGGGTCTTGAAGCAAAGTAGCGTTAAGCCTCCAAGATCTGATATTAATGGAATAGTCCGAAATCTTAATAGATAACTTCAAAGGTGCATGATCCGAAATAGTAATAGAATCATATTTACAATCAATAACATCCGTTAATAAACGATGATCAATAAGAAAATAGTCAATTCTAGAATAGCTATGATATACATGTGAAAAAAATGAAAATTCTTTATCTTTAGGGTTCAAAAACCGCCATATTTCTGTAATTCCCGAGAACCATAAATGAATTAATAAGTAGGGCTGATCTGTTCGGAAGAGTACGAATAGGTTTAGATCTATCCATCGAAGGATTCAAACAACAATTAAAATCTCCACCCATTATCAACATATATTCATTTAGATTAGGAAGAGAAGTAAATAAACGTTTAAAAAATTCAGGGCAGTCAAAGTTTGGAGCATAAATATTAACTAGAACAACTTTCCGATGGAAAATTAAGCCAGTTATCAACAAAAATCTACCCTGTGGGTCAGAGATAATTTCATGATGTGTAAACGATATTGAGGGATCTATAAAAATAGACACACCCCTAATTTTAGCGGTACAATTCGAGTGAAATTGTTGACCCTCCAGAACCTAAAAAAACGTTGATTATCCTCCCTCCTGATATGGGTCTCCTGTGCAAAGATAATATCAGCATTCAGTCTATGGAATACATTAAATATTTTTTTACGTTTAATCGAATGATTTAAACCATTAGTATTCCAGGAGATAAAGTTAACAGATTTATCCATCATATCAATATTAATTGTGTATATCATAAAAGGTTAGAAAGACACATAACCCACAATTCAGGAAGGAGGAAAATTGATTCAGGAGCAACCGGAGAACATGACACCTCAACAATATTAATAGTTTAAAGTCGGCCCATAAACTAAAAGCAAAAAAATAAAAAGCAAAATCGTGAAAAAAGATCCCTACCCCCTCCCCCCACCCTTCGAAAAAAAGCCAAGCGGCAGGCGCATAAACTAATACTAATATTACCCCCATTTCAAGATGGCAGCTCTATAAAAAAGATTAAAAGAAAACTATATAACACCCAAATTAGGATATAGAGTTGCAAAAAAATATATATATATCTATCAGAATAAAAGAAAACTAATATAATACAACAAACAATCATTAATAAAAAAAAGTATAAACGTCAAATTTAAAAGTGTAATATACCTTTAAAAAAATCCCGTGTTCAAATACAAGATGACGTTTCAAAAGCAAAGGCTTATGGGAAGAAGAAACGCCATTTTGAAAAAGCCATATTACTAAATACAAATGTGAGTTCAGCAATCTGTTAAAAGACAAAATAAAATTTAAAAAAGGGATATAATAAACAGAACGATATATATATAAAAAAAACCAAAAATCCAGAACATTCGTCCCATATCTGAGTGCAGGCAAACAGATAAATGCTTGCAAAAAACAGAATCTTACGGGAAAAAGAAACGACATCTTAAAAAAAGGTAAATCATTATTGCAAAATATAAACGTATATAACCAAAACAGAAAAAAAAGAAAAAGATATTATGAAAATTAAAAAGAACATCTATAAACAATGATGATAGTAAAAAAAACCCGACCCATAGATCAAAAAATATAAAGTTAAAACCCAGCTTCATAGGTTAAAACTTAAAATAGAAAGATATCCTCTCTCCGAAAAATCTTCCACATAATACATAGTTCAAGTTGCAGTAGAAGATCGAAATTCTTCAACAAATTTCTTCGCTTCTTCCGGAGTGTTGAAAAATCGTTGACTGTTGTCGTCCAGCACAATTCTAAGCTTCGCTGGATACGAGGATAATGAAGGCGAACAATCACCGCTCGTGGTTTATCAGTCATAGACGAAAACCTCGCAACTCTATGAGCACGGTCAATAACAGGTTTCGATTGCAAACCTTCAGCACCGAAAATTTCCCACAGTAATTTAGAGAAAAATTCAGTTAAATCACCGGACTCAACTTTTTCGGAAAACCCGATAATACGCAAATTCTGTCTGCGAGATCGATTTTCGAGATCAGTAATTTTAAACTTATGCTGATTTACAACTTTAAGAGTCGATTGTACCTTCTTATCCAACGCCTCAAGTGTACATGCTTTTTCAGCAATTAATTTTTCAAGAGTCTCCAACTTATCTTCATGCCGCTGAATATCCGTTGCCTGCGACTGAAACTTAGTACCAAGCGATTTAACAGCTCCTTCAAGGTCAGACATTTTCGTGGTAAACGTGTTTTCCAAACTTGCCATTTTACTTTCCAGCTTGTCTTCCAAACTTGCCATTTTACTTTCCAGCTTGTCTTCCAAACTTGCCATTTTACTTTCCAGCTTGCTATCCAAACGTGCAAGTTTAGTGTCCAGAAGATTAGAAATTGCATCGATAGATAAAGGCTCCTTAGACGATTTCTTACTTGTAGCCATTTTAAGTTCGGCTAAGTTAGATCAAATATAGTTTTAAGAGAAAAAAAAGTCAATCGAAAATATCAACTCATTTGATTAAATTCGAAAAGATTTGATTAAAGGGTGATTATAGTTAGAAAAGTGAAGAGCGCCTAAAAGGCAGATGTTTACGTCGCCATCTTGAAACTCCACCCCCCTTTGCTCTGCATATCTGTTACTTCCATGGAGATATTGATGGTTGCACCTCTGTCCTGACAGAAGCGTTAAATGTTTTCTCTTTTCCGGGGACGCTTCCTGGCCTGCTGAGTTCCTCCGGCATTGCGCATGTGTGTTGGTTGGATTTCCAGCAGCTGCAGATGTTCTCGTGCCCTGTGTGTGGGTGGAATGCTGTCTGTGGATGATACAAAGATTGGTGACATTATGGATTGTTTAGAAGGGATACAGCAGGATATATTTCCCTTGCCGAAGTGGAGACAGAATCACCAGATGGGTTTATTGAGAACAAGTCTGTGTCATTGAATCTTTGAAAACCAAATGATAAGAGACAAAACACCGCTAATGATACGACTTTAAACAATTTGACGGATAGAGAAAACTTCGGGTCCAACTCTGTATCCCACTGAAATTGACTCCCATGTTGATGGAGTGACTGAGAAAGCACATGCCATGACGGGTTCTGGATCAGGGAAAGCTGAGGAAAACCCTTGATACCAGATTATGAGGCCCTGAGAGTCATAGATTGGGGAGCGGATAGCTGTCATTCTCAGGGAGCTAAAGGGTATCATATCACAGGCCATGAGCTTGAGGTCAGACGGGTAACTTCAAAGGACATGAGTTGGGTACTAATGCAGTCCCAGGGAAAATTAAAGTCGCCACTGCGGCTACACTGTTGCTTTTATGTCTTTCCATGCACTGTCTACATGCAAGTGTAATGCAGTTGCTCCACGGACCCTCGTTGGCATTTGGGAGACCCCTGGTACAACCCGATCATTGTCATGACTTACTGCCCGTGGCTTCCTTGGCTTTCAGAACAGCAATGGTGGTCCCCCTTCTCTGTCTGTCCTTGGTAACACAGAGGTACAGAAATACTCTGCATTGATGTTTTAACCACTCGTGCTTGCTAACTCTGAGCTGAACTCCGTACCTGGAGTAGGGGTTGACCACTCTTGGTCTGGCCTCTACCGTTTGACGTGTTTGGCAAGGGTGATTATACCCAGAGTCCAGGCAGAAGTTCCTGACTCCAGCCAGCACAGCTCTCAGCCAGACTGAAGCACGTAACTCTCCAAGCCCCCTGTGGTCCTCTTGAAGGTTCACAGATATTTCAGCTTCCGTATCGTTGAACACAGCAAATTCAGTGGTTGGAACCTGCACCAGGGCTAGACCATCCTGATCGGGTTTTCGGCCGAAACACTCACCATTTATTTCACTCCACAGTTACTGCCTGAACATGTGGAATTCCTCCAGGAATGTGTGTGTGACGTTCCGTATCACAATGCTCCAGCGTACAGTGTCATATTGAATGAAACCTCCAGCCTGTCCTCGGTGCCACGTAGAAGATCATGAATAATCCCTCTTGCGCTCCACGAGTTACATCTCTCTCGCTGGAAAATTTAGAAATCTGTGTTTTTTGTTGCGACTGGAACAGCCCTCAATCCATGGCAAAACACGTCTAATATTTACATAAATGTTTGTTTTTGTTTATAACCCTATATCTCAAGTGGAGAATTGAAATCCACCCTTTGTGAATTGGAGTTAAAGTCAAGAGGTTCCATATAAGAGTTCTGTTATGTATACGCTGCAAGATACCCAGGGGCAGGAGATCGGTCCTATCTCCTGTCAGTGTTTTACTGATTTCTGTCCTTGAAGTGCTGGTGTTGTACTTGGTTCTAACAGTGGACCAGAGAGCCGAGTGCGAGCTAGTTAGAGTGTTCACTGCCCAGCGCGTTGCGTAAATTACAGTCTGTGTGTGTCTTCATTTGTAGAGTTCATTGACCTTACAGAAAACCTCTGTCTTTTTCTGTACTCTTCAGTTTCTGTGTATGCGGGATGGACGGACTGGGGGAGGGGGGTGAGTTCGGGTGAGGGAGTTGAGGAGGGGTGGATTTTGGGTTGGATGGACTGGGGGAGTGGTGGGTGTTGGGTTTGTCCGTCTGAGGGGAGGGGCGGTGGTTGGGTCGGGCGGTCTGTGGGGAGGAGTGGGAGTTGGAGTGGGGGACTGGGGGGAGGGGAGGATGTTGGTTCGGGCGGACTAGGGGGAGGGGTGGGTGTTTGGTTGGACGGGCAGGGAGGGTTGGATGTTGGGTCGGGTGGACTGAGGGAGGGTTGGGTATTGGGCTGGAGGAAGTGGGGTCTATCTCGTGTTGAAATATTCCGGTGTAAAGCTTCCGGTCCACACTGGGCCGAGTGTGGTCTGTGTTGGGTTGGGTGGACTGGGGGGAGCGGTGGGTGTTGGGTTGGGCGGACTGGGAGGAGGGGTGGGAGTTGGTTTGGGCGGACTGGGGGGAGGGTGCGTGTTGGGTTGTGCGGACTGGGGGAGGGATTGGTGCTGGGTTGGGCGGACTGGGGGGAGGCGTGGGTGTTGGGCTGGGGGGGGAAGTGGGGTCTTTCTCGTGTTGAAATATTCCGGTGTAAACCTCCCTGTCCACACTGGGCAGAGTGAGGTCTGTGTTGGGTTGGGAGTCCACAATGTAGATTTCGTTTTCCAAGTCTTATCTGCACAGCCGTGTGGTCGGTGCTGCGAACGCGCTCTGTGTTGTATCGCTACAGAAATAAACAAACAATTCAGTACCTCCGTCCACCGTTATTCTGGCCCCGCTGCAATTCCGTTCAGCGTGACTCGATCGCCCCTTCACCGGCCACAAAATAGTATCTGCTGAGCTGCAGCATCGGTGTGAGACCTGGCCACACAACTGTAAAATACCAAGTATTGACAGCGAGCCCACTGGTTAGGGTTGCTGCGCCCCTTCATCTGAGATGATGCCCCTCGTTATTGTAACGGACCCACCTGCCTTGGAAGAGAGCCCAATGGTCCCCAAAACAGAAAGTATCTCACTGAACCGACTACTCAGCCACACATTTAACTGCACTGCTTTCCCAGTTATCAGCCCGCTTTCACGCAGAACAGGGGGTAATCCTGGGAACAACACAATAAAGGACATTCTCACTGTGTCTGCTCGGACTCAATCTTAGCACCGGCATCAGTGAAGTAACGCTTCATTCTCAAGGATTACTCATGGCCGCAGTTAAAGCTGTGTGTGCCTTTGACTGACTCAGCAACAACACAAAACATCAATGCACACGAAGAGCCCCTCAGCTCACGATGTCTGTCCTGTGCCAAATAAAACTAAATCCCCTCTGCTTGTGTGTCAATATCTCCCAGGTTCCTACAAATTCATGTGCCCATCTGAAAGCTCTTAATCACAGTATCGGACATATTTCCACCAGCGCGTATCAGGCACCGTCTAATCTCAACGTTAAGAAATAATCTCGCACGCACACCTTTGAAATTACCCTCTCTCTCAGCTTAATGCTGTGACTTCTGGTAACGGACATTTTCCTAATGCTGAATGTCTACTCCACTGAGATCTCCAATATTTTATTAAATTCCGTCAATCCTCTCTCTCAGCCCGCTAATCACCGAGGAGAACAGTCCCCGCCCGTCTAACTGAAACCCTCTCATCCAGACAATATCTAAGAGAAATATCTGCACCATGTTCACCTAAATTACATCCTTCCTACGGTGTGGTGAAGGGAATTGCACACGGTGATCTAAGTGCGACCAAATTAGTAATTTCGGCAACTATAACACGATATTCCAGCACCGCTGACGCCTCTGTGATGACGACAAGCATGCTGTGCACTTTCTTCTACATCTGGTCTGCATAGCCCTGAACAGAGGCACGTCCATTCACAAGAGAGTTGACCAGGAATTTCTTTAGTCTGAGGTTGCTGAATCTGCGGTATTCATTGCCACCGGCTTCTGCAGGATCTTATATCTTTTGTTTTTTTTTTTGAAATCATGAGATATACGGGCATGCAATCTGTATTTCTTTGAAAATTTACTAGTTAATGCTGTCGCCAGGGGCATTAGCAGCACCGGTCTGACAGGACAGAGACTAAACTGTCCCCTCCAAGGAAGCACATCGCTCATTTTACCCACATTGAACTCAGTTCGTCTTATTGGTGCACCTGATATTGGCAATGTTATATTGATCAGCAACTGAAGGAGACAGTGTTTATTAAAAAGAAATGACGATGAATAATGATAAAATGTATGTTTAACGGTTCAAGCATTGCAAAACAGACCTGCACTAACCCTCTCCACGGAATATGTTTCGAAGCAACATTAAATGAATGTCCTTCTAATTCCCTTTGAAGAGCTAAATATAAAAGACAATGACACAATAAGTAGTTACACTGCGTGTTTGTTCATTGGGTTGTGTCTAATGAGACGAATGGGAGCATTAAGTGATTTAATCGCGGTTTCGACTGGTGTATAAGAACTCTTTGGATCAGAGCATGCGGGCATTTGGATATTTTGTACAACCGATCGCTGCTTCACGTAGAAAATGGGATACTCCGCAATTTACAACGTCATCAGAATTTGCTACCCGGTGGTTTCTGCACTCGGAATTCCGGGTAATGTTATGTCTTTGTGTTACTCTCGGGGTATCGTAGACTAAATGAATTTCGAATCATTTGCGGTCCAGTGCATTGGACGGTGAAAAGAAATCTTCACTCTAATTTATATTCTAATTGTAATTCGAGTTAATTAATATGCTTAACCTTACACTGATATATTACTTAGGTGTTCGATACAGTTTTATACTATCGTGGACACAACTGTATTCTAGAAATGTTTAAGTGTGCTTACAAAACGCGCAGACCGAGACTACCGCACCCACAATGCCGGCGAAACTCAGTCCAACAAGCAGCATTTATGTGGAGGAAGAAATGTTCGAGGAGACCCATCAACAGGACTTCATCAGATCAGTTTGCAGAAATATCACTTCGCGTAACATCCTGATAGCGACAGTCCTGACTTACCAGATCCGGTCAACGCTGAGCCCGCCCTGTGCCGTATTATCTTCCTCTGACGTCCGGCTTTCCCGGCACGATTCCTCTCATAAAATCCTCAAAGTTCACTGTAGGGAGGAGAAGACTCGATGCACCTCAGTTATTAAATCCCAAAGTATTATCAGCCCTTCCTGCATCTCCCCATGTTAAATTATTTATTCCTCCCCTGTCATCATCAGCTAAGAGAATCGAAACAAAAACGTATTTTTATGTTCCAGGTGGTTTAGGTTTATAATCCAAATTAATACAAAACCTCTGCAGTTTTATTCAGTGAAATAACTAAATGGTAGAACGGTCCCGCGCCCTTTTCTATTTGTTCTGAAACAACATTAAATGTGGCCAACCCTCCGAGGTCCCTCGATCCTGAATGTTTTAGTGGAGTTACCTTGGTATCTGCCATTGATGTTCAATCAGCGAACGTGACTCTTTCTCATGGGTCCTCCCCGATAGCGGAGAAAACGCAGCCATGCAGATGAAGTATGATTTTTCAGAGTAGTCTGTCGGATAATTATTTATCTGTTCCTCCAGACAAGGATAGGATTCTCCTCAAACCAGCGGCTGCGGCGATCACTCCATTACCTTGCCTTTCCAGCGCGACTGTCTGCTGAAGTGAGGAGTATCATGTGTGTCCGGTTGTATTAACCTCCCGTTCAGTGGCTTCCCCCTTTCTCATTTTACTTTTAAAGATCCCAATAATTATAACTGATTGTGCAGAATTTAATATTCGAGCTTTGCTTTCAAATTAATTTTGATTTTTATGAGCATGTGCATTTCCCAGAATTAATTCACTGATCACAACTCTGCTCTGCAAAGCTCTGTTCAGCTCACCCGTGGTGCCCATTCGAAAGTTTGGCATCTCTCTTTTCGTGATGTCTAGTAATCAGGGCACATCGCTGGTATGTCCCTTGTTCTGACAGAGAGTGTACCGTGTGAATGTGGATTTAAAATGCATTCATGATCTTTATTCGATGTAATTATTAAATAATTTCATATTAAACCGAAGCCAATTAAATGATCGCTTTTAAAGAATAGTAATCACGTAATATCTGAAATTAAAATCAATCTGTCCACCATCCGTGCTATTCTCAGCAAGACGCCATCCTATTAGGGACAGCTTTTGATAACCTCGCCTTCCCTGACTGGGATACGGACCGTTACTGACTACATAACAGAGCCGCCTGAAGGTTAACTGCTGGATGTGAAACTGGCGAGATGTAAATCGTGTATTAAATGGAATGATACCCTGACACCAAACTATGGCCCGTTCGACTATTACACACAGTAGGCGAATAATGTCACACGAATCATTCTGCGGTTAATAATCGTTTGTTTTAATAATTTCTTTCAGTTAATTTAACGGCGATTGTGATCCTGTCCCGCGGGAAGTGCGGTCTGTCCAAATGCATCACTCTCTACCTTGTGGCCATGGCGGTGGCCGATCTGATGGTGGTTATCATTGTTATTATACTACAGAGGATAAATTATATCTATTTATATGCTAATTTCTTGTTCGAAACTCCGACGTGTTCTCTACTACTGATCCTGGGTCTCGCAAGCTTGGACTGTTCTGTTTGGTTGACAGTAGCTTTCACTTTTGATCGGTGCGTCGCCATTTGCTGTGAGAAGCTGCGGAACCGATATTGCACCGAGAGAACAGCGACTGTGGTGGTAGCAACAGTGAGTGCGGCGTGTTGTGCCCCAGCCATTCCATATTACTTTGCAATGGATCCATGGCGTTGTGTCCTTGCAGCTGATTACTCCACATTAGCCTTCTGGAGAGCCTACGAGGTATTTGACATAATCTTAACACCGTTACTACCAATATGTTTAATTGTGCTCTTTAATGTTTCAACCGTCAAACGTATCATAGCGACAAATAGAGTTCGCCAGGGACTTCGAAAAAGCGGTGAGAATTGTAATGACCCGGAGATAGCAAACCGGAGAAAGTCTATGATACTGTTGTTCGCACTTTCAGCCAATTTCATATTATTTTGGATGCCCTATGCTGTGCATTCTGTGTTCTGGCAATCCGTAAACTATTTCTACACAGACAGATATTTCAGCTCACCGACATTCATCCTGCAGGTATGTGGGTTGATGCTGTCTTCTCTCAGTTGCTGCACCAACACGTGTATCTATGGCCTGACACAGAGAAAATTCAGGGAGGAGCTGAAGAGTGGCGTAAAATATCTGCTTGTAGCAACGGGAAAGATTTGCAAATAAAATGCAAACAAGATTATTCCTTCTTGCAGCTTCGAAACGATTAATCACAATATTATTTCATTTGAGCTTCAGGCTAACGTGCTTTGGTATCTCACTGTTCAAACGATTTGCGGAAAGTAGGCAACAGGGTTTAAATTCTTATTATCACCAAGGAAGGTAATTCAATCGGATATCATGAGATTTCAATCCATTATATTTGATTACACCGTATCTAAACTTACGGACGGGAATGAATCTCACCCATTTGAAAGAGTATTGGATTTGAGTTTCTAGCGATTGCTATTTCAGAATCTCCCTCTTCAGTCATCAGCGGGTGTTAAAGAACAGAGGTTAACTTATTAATATCTTCATGGAAAGACTTCTGACTGGGATGTCATGAAACTTCAATAAACTATGGCTGATTACACGGTATCTGAGCATTTGAACAGGAATTAATCTGATTCGTACACTGGAAAACAGTTGACAAAATCTCTGCATTGTATTAAAATATACATAATATATAAAATATATTATTGCATAATCCGAAATTCATCATTATTGCCTCGGATTTTACGGCATTTATGTTTCATATTATTGTCTCTGAATATCAACATCAGACGGTAAATGCAATATAATAGTTGAAGAATGATTTAGATGTTCCCCTCATCTCAGTAACACTTCCGTGCCAGAACAGTCTGGAATCGAGACGTAACAAGGATTCCTTAATACTTACCAGTCACGAATGTGACGTGATCAGCAGGGGCTTGGTCTTTGTACTTAAGTAATGCTGACGCCTTGAAATACATTAATGCGAGCTGCTTGACAATTGTCATGCCTTGGTCATTGCAGAGGTGTGCTTGGTCATTTGGAGATTGTGGAAGGATTACTAATGATTTCTCAAGAATCGATGGATTCTGGCATTGTACCGGATTTCTGGAAAATTGAAAATGTTACTCTGCCAGTTAAGAAGGGTGGGTGGCAGCAGTAAGGCAACTATGGACTTGTTAGCCTGACATCAGTGATTGGGAAGATTTTGGAATCCGATTTTAGAGATGAGGTTATGGAATACCTGGAACCACACAAGATAGGCCAAAGCCAGCTTGGTTTCCTGGAAGGAAAATCCTTCTTGACTAACGAACTACAGTTTCCAAGCAGGGTGGACAAAGGAGATGTTGTGTACTTGAATTTTCAGAAAGCCTTTGACAAAGTGCAGCACATGAGGCTGCTTAACAATATTAGAGCCTATGGTATTACAAGGGAGTGAACAGCATGGATGGAGATTTGGCTGATCAGCAGAATGCAGAGCTTGGGAGTAAAGTGATCCTTGTTCTGGCTGGCTGCCCTTTACCAGTGGAGTTCCACAGTGCTCAGCTTTGGGACCGTTGCTTTTTACAATGTATGTCAATAATTTGGATGATGCGATTGTGGCTAAATTTTCCGACAGCACAGAGATAAGTGGAAGAGCGGGTAATGTTGAGGAAATAGAAAGTTTGCAGAGACAGCTTGATATTTTCGGGAACTGGCAAAGAGGTGGCAAATGCAATACAAACTTAGAAAATGTTTGGCCATACACCTCGTTGGAAGAAATAAACAACCGGGCTATTATTTCGATGGGGAGAGACTTCATTTCATTTCAGTTTTCAATCGTTTTATTGATTTTCCAGCAAAAATCAGAGGAGTAATTTTAGCCAACAGATAATACGAAGTACGCATATATTGTCGAAATCAGATCAGTATAATGTTACACGGTTACATATACAATATAATCAAGAAACTCCTTTTAACAAATCGTAAAAAAAAATGGAAATTTTATTTAATAAACGGAAAAAAAACACTAAACTAAACTGGAGCAAAAAAAAAGGGAAGAAAAAAGGAAAAGAAAAGAAAGATTGGGCAGTCCATTTGGGGATAAAATTAGAAGAAAGGGAATGTGAGAAAACATCCTTGCAGTCACCTCCGAACCTTCGCAGATAAGGATTTTCCCTGAAGGGAATGAGTAAGTAAATAAATAATAAATTAAATCATACGAGAAAAATGAATAAAGGGTCGCCAGACTTGCTTAAAATTAAAAGATACATGAAACGTCCGGCTTCCAGTTCTCTCCAAATTGAAACATTACATAATGTAGGAGAGCCAATAAAAACAGTAAGCGGATTAGAATCTTTCCAGTATAACAAGATAGCTCTCCTAGCCAGTAAAGTTTAAAAGGCTATCACATGTTGCGTAGAAGCAGGAACTCTACCTGCTTCCTCTAGAATAATCTCAAAAATTGTCGTAAGTGAATTGGGTTGAACATCCACATCTCTAACATTGGATAGTATTCTAAACACATCCCTCCAAAAGTTATTTAAGCTTACACAGCAGCAAAACATATGAGTCACAGCAGCCACCTCTGCGTCACATCTGTCACAAATAGGGCTTAAATTAGAAAAAGAAAAAAACATGCACCAATTTATCTTTGGACATATGGGCCCTGTGTACTATCTTAAACTGAATTAACGAAAGGCGTGCACAGATAGATGAATTATTAACTAGATAATAAATTTTACTCCATTGATCATCTGAAAGTGAATGTTGAAGTTCTATTTCCCTCGTGCGTTGAACCCTATCATTAGGCGACATGCGAGCATTCATTAACTGTTTATAAATGATAGCTATTTCGAGAGACTTCAAATTTCAGAATTGTAAAGGGAAGATGTGAGCCCATGTGCAGGATACCCTAAAGGTAAACCTCCAGGTTGAGTCGGTTGTGAAGAAGGCGAATGGGATGTTAGCATTTATTTTTAGAGGTATAGGTTATAAGAGCAGGGATGTCATGCTGAGGCTCCATAAGGTTCTCGTGTGATCACACTTGGAGCATTCTGCGAAGTTCTGGGCTCCATATTTTGGAAACAAGGAAATACTGACATCGGAGAGGAGTCAGAGAAGATTCACGAGAATAATTTAAGGAATGAAATGGTTACCGTATGGGTAACGTCTGTCAGCTCTGGGGTGTATTCCCTGGACTTCAGGAGAATGAAGGGGGATGTTAATGAAACTTTAAGTTTAAGTTTATGTCGTTGGGTGCATTTAAGGCAGATATAGATAGGTTCTTAATTAGCCAAGGCAGGGGAGTGGGGGTGACTGGAAGAATTGGATCAGCCCATGAATGAATGGCGGTGCAGACTCGATGGTCGGAATAGTCTCCTTCTCGACGTATATCATGTGGTCTTATTGTCATAAAAACTTGAAACATGCTCCTCTGAGCTTATCGGTTGGACCAAAAGAATTAGGGGAAGAAGTAGGCTCTTTTCCCATCGAGTAGGCTCCGCCGTTTTATCATGACTGGTGCCATGATATCTTGTGACCAAAATTCTATTCCCTTCTCACCATATCATTCATGCCGCTTACCAATTAAAAATATGTCAACTCTGCCTTAAATATACATAAAGACTAGTCCTCACAGCCTCCCGCGACAAATAATTCCACAGATTCACCACGCTCTGGCTGCAGAAACTCCACCCTACCTCCATTCTAAAAGGAAACCCTTCCATTCTAGTACTTTTTCTTCTGATCATAGACTCGAACACCGTAGGAAACATTCTCTCCACATCCACTCTATTGACCCCTTTCACCATCCAATAGGTTTCCATTAGGGCAGCATTCATTCTTCTGAATTCCACTGACTAGAGATAATTTTCGGGAACCTCCTTTGAACCCTCTCCAGTTCAGCACATTCATTCTAAGACAAAGTACCGGGAACTACTCACTTACAGGAAGTGAAGCCTCGTGAGTGCTTCTAAAGTCTCAGCATTACATCCTTTCTTTTATATTCTAGTGTTCGTGAAATGAAGGTTAAATTCCCGTTTGCCTACTTCAGCACAGGCACAAACTGCAGATTAACCCTGACGAAATCGTGCACACGGGCTGCCAGGTCCCTTTGCGACTCGATAATTTTGTATTTTCTGTCCATTTCGAAAATCATCAACCTTTTCATTCCTTCTAACAAAGTGCATGACCATAAACTTCCCGATATCTATTCCACCTGTCCTTCGTCAGCCTGTCTACCTCCTCAGAACTACCTGCCCTCCATATATCTTCATATCGTCTGCAACAAAACCATCAATTCCATCATCCAGATCATTGATATGCAACGTAAAATGAATTGACCCGCCACAGACCCCTATGAATACAATTGGACACTTGCAGCTAACGAGAACAGGCTTCCTTTATTCTCCAGCTTTGCCTCCTGCCAATTAGCCGATGAGTTATCCATGCTCGAATCTTTTCTGCATTACCGCGAACGCATGGCTTGTTTAGAGGCCACAAGCGTGACACTTTGCCGTAGACATTCTGAGCATCAATCGCACATTCACCGACTCACCTCGGTCTGTGCTGCTTGTCATTTCTGCAGCGAATTCCAAAAGATTTTCAGGTAAGATTTTCCCTTGAGAAAACTCTGCTGCCTACGGCCTATTTTATCATGTGCCTTCAAGTAATCTGAGACCTCACCCCGCATAATCGTCTCCAACAGCTTTCCAAACACTGTGGTCAGACTAACCAGCCTATGTTTCATTTCTCCTGCCCCGTCCCTTCCTGAAGAGTGGAATGACATTTGTAATGTTCCTGTCTTCCGGAGACGTTGCAGTCTCCAGAGATCCTGAAAAGATCATTATTAATGCTTCCGCGATCTCTTCAGCCGCCTCTTTCATTCCCCTGGTTTGTGCACCATCCGGTCCAGGTGGCTTTCCTGCCTTCCGCAAATCTCTTTTCTTGTCTATACCGAAGGAGGGAACGCAAGACTAATTAAGCAACCCCCGTGAATACTGACCACATTATGAACCGGAAGACAATGCGACTGGGCGATCTGATATCCGGGTACAGGAGAACTCACAGGATCACTCCGAAGTTTGCTGGTTAACTGAAACCGACGCTCTGTCGACAGAAACTTCTTCCTCCGTCAACAGAGATGTTCCGAGATGCCTTTTCGCTTCGTCTACTCCTTGCGTCAAGCACTGGCTGGAGGAGACTCACTCATTGTGCTCTCAGTTTCTGGTTGTGAGAACAGTATTTACCAACATGATTTATTGACTGAGTAATTGATCCAGAGAATGATTTGTCAGTCACGGACCTGCGTAGAGTGTTGTTGATGGTAAATCCTTCCGGACCATTCTTCAAT